>NW_006916377.1:0-103008 GCF_000464535.1 Endocarpon pusillum Z07020 | reverse complement strand
TCGCAACTCTTATGCAACGCACAGTACTGAGGTTGATTCTCATAATATCCTTGGTTCGACATCGTGGTGAAATATTTCGGTTTTCGGAGACTTCAGCCCGGAGGCTGAGCTCGGGCGAACGAGGGTATAAGGCGGACAAAAGAAACTGCAACGAGATGAGCAAATGAATATCAGCGAGTGTGGTGTAGTTTCGTGGTGAAGGAGAACGCTTTCGCCCCTCGCACGATTGTAGGGGGAATGATTGAAACTCACTTCTTCAGGCAATTTATGTGGATAAGGAGTCAAGACGAAACGACGAGATTGAAGGCAGCTGGGGGGAAGAATCTGGTCACGCTTTAGGTTAAGATATCTGAACCCTACCTAGCAGTTTTGAGTGCTACGTCGTGATGATGAATGCGTGTACGCCCCAATTAGTCCAGTGACAGAAATGCCGCAGCCCTCACCATGGGGAGCGATGGTAGCATCGGCTAGGTTGTTAGGTTGAATCTACTACCATACCTGCATCGCTGAACTTCTCATCAGATCTTCGACCCTGCTCTCTGCAATATTGGCATTGCACTTGGCTTGTGGCCAAGGAAAGCTTGGTGATGCTTATATAGGGCAAGCTCAATGTTCTCCACTACTAGTAGTAGTACTAGTACTACGTGGCAAGAGCGGAGCCAGCCGATTACCGATCCTCTTAACAACTCTGACATGGGCCCAGCAAGAGTGCTCTACACCGTATTCAAAGAACCTGGGTGCTTCACCCGCACTGCAGTCATGCATAACAACATTGTTCTCTCCAACCACAACGAGCGCTTGGGAAAAGCCTTTTAAATAGTCGCATACGAAAATGATTCATTTCAGCAGCTGGAATGGTCGGCCCAGGGCCATCACATCTACGAACCAGTCTTTCTAAAACCACGTAGAGTAATGAGGTTGAAGGCAAAGAAACAGTACGGAAGGTGGGCAAGTCATGTTATACTTTCACCCAGCATAGTCATCAAATTATCTAACAGATGGCCGTCAACTGAGACAAGGGAACGAGAACACAACAGTTAAATAAATTCTTCATAGAAGTATCTCACGAAGGCAGTGAAGGACAAATGCTTTTCCTTCTCTCGTCAAGTAAACCAAAGGTACAGTCATCCCAATGACAAAATGCCATATGGGGAAAAAGGGGTAGGGTAGACATCCACCCAACTGAGAATTAAAGTGGAAAAGGCAAATCGAATGTAGAATGCAAAGCCAGGAGACGAAACAAGAAACAGAAAGAATAAAATACAGCTTAAATCGGACATCATTGAAACACATGCTGTCCCATCAGACTCATCTCAGGTCGCAAAATCGGTGTCGAAGTACGGGAGTTCGTCTTGAGAAGGCGTGAAGAAGGTGTTGAAAGGATATCGAAGGAAGGACATGTCTAGTTGAGTAGTTTGCTGAACAAAATCGAGGTCGTGGTCGGAGATTTGAACCGTGTCGTTGCTTTGAGCGAGCCCAGAATCCGAGGATGACGACTGGTTCGAAGCTGCATATGCGGTGTTCATGACGGAAGGGTCGTCGAGGATGAGACAGTTGAGATTCGTCTCCCACGTCTCAAACATCCAGTCCTTAAGTACCTCCATGGGAGGTTGATTTCCCCCTCCAATACCGCCGCGATTTTGAGACACTTTGCCTCTACCACCTTTGGGCGTCTCACAAGGGTTGAAATGCACTCTTCGGAGGTGTGCAGCGGCATTATAGTTTGCGCCGTAGGTCTTCATGTTGCGACAATGCTTGCAATTCGCAAGGAATGTTCGGTCAGGTGATATGTCCTTGCACACAAACACCTTGCGGCATCCCTTATGCGTTCGGTCGATGTGGCGTCGCAACTCGTGCTCACCGTGAAAGCCATCTTTGTGTTCGTTGCAGATGGGACAGAAGACCTTTGTAGTTTCTTTTGGCTGCCGATTGGATCGCGCGATTTGAGCTTTCTTCTGCATCGTACCATCTTCCGCAACCACCTCGACGATGGTAGCCGGTGGCATCGCCGTATTGTTCTTCTGCGGTTGCGTCTTGGGCGCAAGTCTTCGTTTACTTTGGACGTTTTGTTCTTGTACCCTTCGCAGATGTCGCGACTGAGATGAATCTGATGAGGAGCTAGAGGCGTTGCTTTCCTGGGAAGGCGAATGCAGCATTTCAACACTGCTTGGAATAGAAGAATGTGGAAGAGAATGACTTGGAGAAAACGAAGCAAAGGAAACATCGGATAAACTGTTCAGCACACCAGAATCGAATGACACAGGAAACAAAGAATCAAGGTCAAATTGACCATAGTCATTCATTATCGCAGGAGTTTCAGACTTATCACAACCCGAAACTTGAGAGCTGACCCTACACATTTGAAGAGGTTCAATCAACATTTCGTTGGTGGTGATACGGCTCATCGGCTCGCTAGCGGCGGTCGACGTGCTGGTCAAACCAGAATCGCTGACAGACTTCGATAATGAGGGATGATCCCAGGCATAGGCCGGTGCAGTCGAGACTGAAAGTCGTGACACATCTTGTGGTCGGCACTCACCGCGCGTGATTGTAGGAGAGGGAGTTACCGACAGACCGGGCATCGGATACTCTTCAGGTGATTGCGACAGATAATCAGAGGGCGACAGGTCCTGGAAATCGCCGAGGGATGGTCGATACGACGGTTGGATATGGGGATGCACCGGGAGTGAATGGGACGTGTAGGCTGGGTAAGATGCTTGGAAGGCCGGGTGCGGGTCGGGGTACTTGGGCGCCGGGATGTTGATGGGCCGACTCGAAGGCTGCTTGGGACGAGGTACGGTGGGGCCGGGACCAGAATTTGTCTTGGAAGAACGTCTCCGTCGCATTGCGGTGCTGGCTGGGGCCGACGATTGACGCTGTAGAGTAGAAGGAACCTCGACATTCTGGGGCCTGGTCAACCAAATTTCAGAAAGCCAGTAAGAAACAGCATACAAGATCGCGGCGCTTGGATGGCCTCGGTCCACCAAATACATTTGTGCTAGGAACGGCTCTTTTGTGGGGAATTGATGATTGTCCAATCCCAGTCACGTTGGCTCCAAGTTCGGCTGTCAAGTATGCCACGTGATGATTCCATAGCTCCTGTATCTCATTTTCTGGACGGCCATTGTTGTCTTCCCAGAAGACCCTCTTGGAGGAACGAAGGGTGTTAAGGAGCTGGTCAACCATGGCAAGATCCAAAATCTCTCGGAGGACTTGGATAGCAAACGGATGTCTGGACTGCAGTTGAGGCTGCTCCTGTGTTAGCGACAGCAATCACAGGGTGGCAGGACGGTTAGACAAAGGACTAAGGTGTAGATCAACACACCTTGGAGGAAGTGATGGGAGCTGAACAATGTGATTAGCAGATCAGATCAACATGCAAGAAGTAAGGCGATAATAATGTTGAGGGAGGGAGACAGAGAAGTGGGCTCTGTTATGAACGAAGCAAACGACGAGGCTGATACTTTCCGGCCAAAAGATGCAGCTTCCTGCAGCTTCCTGGTCAAGGCAGCAACCATCAATGGTGTCAGTGTCGGAGTGCTTAATGGCAGTCTGAGCCAGTGCCAGTGGTGCAAGACGTGGCCGAGGATGCCCAATGGCCTTGGCTGGTCGATTAGGCTCGGCTTTACTTGTTGCGCCCGGCGGAGGTGAGAGACACCAAGGGACCAGATGGCTGACGACTCTCCGGCTCTCCGGCTCTTCCCCCGCTTCGTCGCCTCATTCTGACCTCTGCAGCTCTAATTGGACTGCTCTCCAGCACCCTGCAGTCCTTTTGCGTGGTGCATTTTCTCGTACTTTTTCCATTGCCCCGTTCCACCCTCTACCAATCATTCACCACGTAGCAAGTACGAGTACTACGTATGCTCTTTCGCGTATGTGGACCGGAGAGCTCATGAATGGCCCGTCGCGCGACCATGAGATCTGATGGATCTAGGTGTTGTCATCTCGGATCAAGCATGAGCATGTGGATCGGCTTTTTCGAACGGTCACGACAAGACAATGTCAGAATTAGCGAGCGGCCGAAACTGTGTTAAGGAAGGGTCTTGGTTGAGGAGTCCAGATTTCGTGATGTGACCAGTTAGTCACCTGCAAGACTGACAAAGCTCTCTTCTAGGGACGGATACGCGCGAGTTATGATGCACTCGTCTACACTGGGTTTTGCATGCAACGGAGGTCTTTCGGTAACCAGATCAGAAGCAACAAAACCTGTTGGGCTCTTTGTTCTATTTTTGCCTAACAACTTTCGTCCAATTGGCACGAATGACCTTTTTACATCCGATTGGAGGTTCAGACATTGGAAAAGCTGACCTTGGGTCCATGCTGTAAACTCGAGGCCTCTCCACAACCCGTTCCTATGCCACTTATCCATTGCTCAATCACACTCGCTACCTCATCACTGTTTGCCTCGAGGAAGAAAAGATGTCCATTGCCCTGGATCCCGGCGTTACCCAGCTCAAGATGCGTGACATTCACCCCAGCCTGTTGCAAATACAGGACCGTACACCAGTCATACGGTGCGTGGTAGCTCGCTTCAGCCGTCAGCAATAGCACTGGAATGTTCTTCAAGTTGACGAGCTGTCGTGGCGCTGGGTCATCTGCTTGAATGGTACAGGGAGTAGTTGCTTTGTTGGATGCAGAAATGGTTTGTTTGACGATGTCCTCTTCGGGCGAGATGACTGGCGGGTCGTACGTGAGGGGGATGTCAGTTAAGCCATATGCACGAGCAGACCCAGTTCCAAACACTGCGTCTTGAAATGGCGGACCGGAGGGCTCCAGGCTGACAATGGCTTTGGTGAGTGCAGGGCGGGCATCGGCGATGAGCCAGGGCATGAGACCACCTTGCGAATGGCTCAAGAAGATCACAGGCTTTCCGATTCGATCGAGCAGTGAGGCACCAGCAGCTTGGACGCCGCTTTGCTGTTCGGCGGCTGAAGCGAGAAATTGAACATTGGATGCATAGTAGGCGTCGAAATAAGGATCGCCCATAATGCCTTCGCCGGGCCACTGGGTGTGAAGAGCAGCTTGAGGCCACAGTTCGTACTTTTCAGGTGCGGTGAATCTTTGTTGAATGATTTCGGCTGGAAAGGTGCTCAGATTGCCGTTGCCTGGCTTCCACGGAGACCTGCCTCGAGATGTCTGGTCCAAGATGTAGACGGTGTACCCCTTTGAGGTAAAGAAAGATGCCCAACCAGGAGATCCATCCGGCTTGTTCAGCCAGTTCTGCCACTCATTAGGGTAACATTATCTACATGTCAAGATCCACTCACTGTTCCAGTCTGGCCTTGACCATGAATGAAGACCAGCGGGTTTGGCTTTGGACAGCTGGTATCAGGACTCAACTTCTCGACATACATCTGATCGCTGAAGATGTGCTGATCCTTGCCCTTCCCATCATCAACATAGCGACCACCGACGTAAAAGTATTCACGGCTGACGAGTGTTTCCTTGGACGTGGTATTCATGTCGATTTGTCGGCGCGCTGAGGTCTGTCCAGCGGGGGCAGCTTCAAATAGAGCAGAGATTGTAGCCGCAATTAGGACGACTAATCTCCAAGAACGAGTCATGACTGTAGGTATGAAGGGGAGTATGACTTGAATGGCACCAGTGCAGGATTCTGCTGGTGAGGGAATATCGATTCTCAAGACTAGAATACCTGGGCCGCAGTACACAGTGCCAAAACCTAGCATACTACATAAAATTGGATAGGGAAGGTTTTTGTGGCTACTAATTTGATTGTGCATGCAGTTCATTGGTGCCTAGATTCTTGGTCATTGGTAGGTGTGTTCCTACATTAACCAGCTGTCGGAGTGACATGCAGGTGTGTTCTGTCCTACAAGTGGTGTTACACACCAGCACAAGGACAACAGCGTCAAGCTTGGAAGCCCCAAAGAAATGGCATGACAATGTTCTGCCAGCTTCGAGAATTCCCTCGGATTCCCTCCTCCCACCTGCTTCAGCAGTGAGATGCATTCCATCTAACTTCAGATGTCTCCACCCCTCTGCACTCGGGCAGAGGAGCTGCGAACACGCCTTTGTTCTCGAGAACTCCTGTGCTTCTTGTTATCCCCATTTGAATCAAGAATCTAAGCCTAAATCTCCAAGATCTAGGACAGATAATGCTGTCATAGGAGACCAGAAGCGTTCGGCTGTGTTGATGATCCTCTCAAGGCTTGTTCCTGGCCCTGAGAGGGTGTTGAGCATACCTCTCCTAGCCGCCTCTGAGCTTCTTCCTTCCTAGATACTCGATAAGGGCGAGGTTCGGCGACATCATGTTTGTTTGTCGCTCTTCACTAGTCGAAGTGGCAATGATCGGGCAGTTCAGGATCGTGGCGGTATTGATGTGACTGCAGCTTCATAGTATCGCGTTGTTCTATGGTGTCCTCAAGCTATATCTTTCATCAAGTACCTTGCATTTTAGAGAGATTTCTCTCTACGCTCCTTCATCTATTACAATCTAAAAGTCGTTAGTTAAGATGCCTGACCCTACACTCATCGTCGTGTGGGTCTTCACTTGGATTGCCGTTACTGTCATGTGCCTCCGCCTGCTCCTCGTCAGAATCAACAAGAAATCCTTCTGTGCTGGTGATTATCTAACGATGGGGGCCATCTTCTGCGCGATCGCAAGGCTCTCTCTCATACATGTCGTCCTGATCTGGGGGAGCAATAACGTTTCACCCAAGTTCCGCGCCACTCATCACTTTACACAGCAGGAGATATACCAAAGGGAGATTGGTGGAAAGCTCACCATTGTTAACCGGCTCTTCTACAACTCCTAGTGAGTGGTCTTGGTCTGCCCGGTTTTTGAGGCTGCAGACTGACGGGTAAACCAACAGCCTCTGGCTCCAGAAATTGGTGCTTCTCGATTTCTATCGGCACTTGATATATCATCTTCGATGGGAGAGAATTACCATGGTATCGTTCTTAGCCATCTTCGCTGCCAGTTATGTCGTTGTTCAAGTTGTGACTTTCAGCGAATGCCAACCCTTGTATCTGTATTGGCGAGTCCTTCCGGATCCAGGGAAATGCAGCCAAGCTCAGGTGCAGTTGATCACACTTGGTATCTTAGCCGCAACATCCCATGGTTAGGCTTGCTTGACTAACCTTTACGCAGGAGTGCTGAATATCATCACCGACATCATGCTCATAGTTCTACCGATTCCAGTGTTGGTCAGATTGAGGCGATCGTTTTTCCAGTATGTGATAATCGTTTGAGATGGAGGCATTATTAAGTCTTTCCAGGAAGATACAGCTCTACTTCCTGTTCTCCTTGGGCATCTTCATTGGTGAGAACGACAGATATTCAAGGCTAACACGCTCCTGCTAACGCACCCCAGTCGCCATCACTATTGTCAGGTTACCACAAAACGCGAACCACGCCACCGCGCAGGTCAATCGCACAACATGGGCATCAGCAGAGCTGCTCACAGCTTCCTTCGTGGCCAACGCACCCGCTCTGTACACCCTATGCAAGCGGAAAGAGGGATCAAACCCACCTCACCCCCCGCCACCACCTGTCCCCCCCAAAGGCTCTAATTACAATACTAGTGAAGCGACCAGCGCAGGTTCAGGAGTTTCTTCGGGTCAATATGAGCTTCAGAATGGCCCCACGTTCAAAGCACGCGGCTATTCTGAAGTGGAGAGGGGCAGAACAGACTCGGACAGAGATTCGCATAGTGGGATATTGGTTACCTCGAACATTGATACAGAGTACTCGCCAAGAGATCGACTGCGATGATAAATCTTATAGCTGCAGATGGTTGGTATCGTTTTGCTCGGATTTAGCTTTTTGATATATTGGAGACTATGAAGCCCTTCCAATTGTTACATAGAATCGCTCTGGTCAAGAGTATTAGCTATAACTAGTTATTGCCAATAATTTTTTTGGGGCTCAAAATGGAGTAGAATAGCAAGTTGACGCTTTTGCAATGGTAAGCAGTTGGCAATCCCAAAGGAAATGGCTGAGAATGAATTGCGCTGTAGTTTACATCCCAGAGTATGATCTGAGAGAATTATTCTGCGAATCCTGTTCTCGAAGAAAAGAGAGGGAATACCCTAACTGGGAGTAAAATCCTTTTTTCCGATCATCAGACCATCAGAGCTTGGCGTGTGAATGGCTCATCCTTCATCTGATCGCAGTTCTGACGATGGGTCCCACCCTCACTCGGTTCTGATGCCTCCTTGTGCCCGGTATAGCCTCAATGCCAGTGACCTTCAACCAATTGATCACCATTCCGAGCGACACAGGCCGAGACTGGTCCTGCCCCTGCCTCGGTCTGTGCCTCGGATCCAGTCCGTCCGCGTTCATGCTGGGATAATACGTCTCTCTGGTCATCTCAACAACAAGCATATAGTGACCACATAGCAGAACGACATCATTTTTGTTCAACTCTTCCCACTTCTCATGCTCTTCAAGCGGTCGTAGAGGAGCAGCGTAATACCTCATGGGCAGGCCTTCGAAAAAAACTTCAAGCGTATCGCCCTGCCATGCCACTTGTTGAACTATCCTGCGATGTGACTCGATATAAAGAACGTTCTCGCTAGCTTGATGCCAAGCTTTGTAATCACTCCAGACTGAGACCTGTGTCTCGTTCGTACCCACTTGATACAGAACTTTGGACACTGGCTCATTGTGCAGCGCGGAATCATACACTGACATCGCGCTCTTCCTTCTATCGACATCCTCGCTCATCCTTCCAATCTGTGCAAGGCCTTCCTTCAGCCGGAAGATAGTTTGTCGCACATGATCGCTAGTGTGCTTGCCTTCAAACGCAGTTTGCATAGTCGCCTCGATGGCTCTGGTCGTGGCTTCCATCTTATTCATATCCGAGTGAAGATGACGGAGGAGCTCACGCTTGGTGATCTTCCGTCCATCCACCTTGCATGCCAATGCGAGGTAATGGCCGTTTAGCCTCGCAACATTGTAATTCAACCGACCGCAACATTTGAGCTCAGGAAGGGAACTGTCTTCGTATCTTCGGCCATTCGTGCGAAGGGACCCACTACGGAGAAGAAGGTCAAACCGACGAACGATCTCGTTCTTAGGACGGACAGGCAGAATACTTTTCACAAGACCGAGAATTGCGTTGATCTCCCCAATAGCCCGGAACAAGGGCTGATTAACACAAACATCGCTGATGTCAAGATCGAACGATCGGCCGCCTTCGCGGGCTTCTGTGACTGAGTATCTTCCTGGCGTCATCCTCATGATGTTTTCCAGGTCGACATGTGAAATGATGTAGCTACCACCATTTGCTAGTATGACTGTGACCTCACTTGAGACTGGATCGGGGTTGAGGTTCATAGGAGGAATTTCATTGACGGTGCGCGAGTCCCCTGAATATTGCAGGTTCTTGAAGACGCCTGCATCTTTGAAACCATCCTTTGGCCATTTGACAATCCACGATTGATCGAAACCACCAAGTTGATCGATAGTGCCAGGAAGGATGTAGCCCTGCTGCAGCAAGCTTGCAACGAGAACGTTCCACACAATTGGCTGATCGGAACGATTTGGTGATGGCTTCACTTCGGGTAGATCAACGGCAGAGACGAGCGCATTCAGGAATATTTTAGAGTTGATGGAAGAAAGTGGAAGCACTTTGAGTATCAAGAGCTCAAGATGCTGCCGGCTAGCCCTGATTCCGTAGGTCTCTTCTAAAAACTCTTCGAGGAGTGCTAAGTCATCTACCGGAGAAGTCAGTAACGCCTAGCATGTACCATCATGGTGGGGTTACCGTTGTTGAGTAATGCTAAAAGGAGAACAAGCATCTGCAGAAACCGAGGACGAATCTCCTGCTGCATCTTCTCTTGCTGAACTGGCGTTGCTGGCTGGGAGAGCGAGTTGAAGTAGGAAGAGCTAAGCGAGATGATATTCTTGATGCCAGCGCTCGTGGTCAAGGTCTTGAACATATTCCCATCATCAACGCCATATCTAGTGTTCTTAGATGAGACGATCTGGCGACGAGTAGACATGCGAAATAGGATAGGGCTCCGAACGCAAAGTCTACGCGCATCCTCGATCATCACATCAAGTAATTGTATCTATTCTTATCAGCGAGCTGAAAGCAGCTTCACTTGGTAGGGTGAGGACACGTACTGTTTCCGTGGTAGGCAGATCCGGGCCACCCCGACGGATGACGCGCTGGTAGTTAGAGATGAGCGACATCAAGCTAGACTGATCTACTTCCACGAGGAGCCCTTCCAGGTCCCAGCTTTCCGAGTTTAAGTCATTGACGATCTTGACATTGGCACTGTCAATGGTCACAAATCGATCGGCGGCTCTGCGAATAGCAAGTGCCTTCGACCTCATATTTGGTTCGACGAGCGGCCCATCGGCGCCACTCTGGCGCCTGCGCATCGCATTGACGACAGCACCAGTGTTGTCGGAGAAGGATATCGTCATGTCTTGACGCACTGAAAAGTTGACAAGAAGGGCCCCTGCGGTATTGACCCTCCAGGAAGCATCTTTTTGATCTGGAGTGATTTGAGTCATCTGTATCTCTTCCATTTGGTTGACCTGCGGAGTATCGGCCCCCGGCAAGAAGGTGAGGCCGACCTTGGGTCTTACGGCTTCCTCCCTTACCTCAGCAAGCCTTGTGCCATCCTGGAATGTAGCTTTGACTGAACCATTGATCGTCTTCTCAAAGGTCTTGATGAGAAGGTCATAACCTTCGTATGGGGCATAGTGATTTGACAATCGTTCCAGGAGGTCCTCCTGCTGGTCCCGAAACTCGTCGTCATGTTGTTCTTGGAGTTCAGTGGGAGGAGTTGTATCGGGCTTGATATGCCGCATAGCAACCTGCCGAACAGCAACCTCTGGACCGAGGGCATGTGGTGTTGGAGCATCCCTGTGAAGGCGAGCGCCATGTTCCCGCTCCGCCATAATATGAGCAGACTTGCGTTGGAGCCAACAAGCGATCAAGTCAGAGACAGTGAAAGGCTCAAAGCAAAGTGCAGTGGAGTGCAGGAAGAGAAATCGTGAGAATCCGGAAATTCAATAAGTGATGCAGCGGCCCTTACCTGTAGTGGTTAACGCATTGGTGAGGTTGCAGGTCCACACGACTGGTGCTGTGATCATGGCTATCGGAGCTATGCCAATGCATGATTAATGTCAGGAAGCACAAGTGGTCAGCCTGAAGCCAACCCTTTCCGCCATTGGATCACGAGCGGAGGTGCTTTTCAAGGCGGCCGGCTATGCTTGCGGTTTTGGTTGCGCCTTGTTCTGGTGACCGCCCGATTGACCAGTAAGAAGACCTGTTCGTCCGGTAGACTTGATAATACTTTCCATCGTATACTGCGCTGGCACTACAGCCTGCTTGCCCGATGGGGCTCGTCACACGTGCTGTACGAGAGCCTGAGGCAAATTGCTGGTAAGGGGGAACAACACTGACAAGGCAATTTCAGCCGTAAATGGAGCTTTGCATGCGCCTTCAGCCTTGTGTACTGCTTCTCCCAAGAGGATCATTGAGCGCGGCTCTGGCGCGATTGAATGTCTTTAGAGAGGGGGGTGGCATCGGTCTTACGGTTGTGATCCCAAATCAGATCGTCCTAAATCACAATCGCTTAAACCTTGTCATCTTATGCTTTGAAATAGAATGTGAGCGTTCCTCGAACCCTTTTGATAGACTCAGGGATGGAGCATCGAGATGGTAGGAAACAGTACTACGTAGTAGTCCCCTGCGAAAACTTCGATTGGGTCCGTGCCTAAGTGACAGGGAGGTTCCTGCCTAATATGGATGGTCGGCCTTTGCTCCGTTGAAGTACGTAGTAGAGACATCCGCTTCTGGCGCGCCTCTCCGTCAATTAGAATAACTAAGTTAGACCATTCCCTTTGCAGAAAGAAAGAAAAACGACTCGACCACCCACAGCGCTGAAAGGTCTGAAGCCAAAACTAACATAGTTAAGCTTTCTGCGACTAACTAGCTACTAGTATCTGTGGATCTGTATGAAGACTAACTAGCTGTTACTAACACCATATTAACAGTAATATGCCTGGTACCGTAGTACGCCAACAATTCCCCCAACACACTTCCTCCCCTATTTGCATCCTCTGGCTGCTTCACAGGCCTGCCAAACCTATCGTGAGGACGAGTTTGCGGAACTCTCTTATGGCCGTATTGTTAAATCCCAAAACCTGTCCTCGGCCTTGACGGCTACGTCAACGCAAACCGGCGGCAGTTTGACAGCGAATTCGCCACCCAACACTGAATTATGGGCTCCTTGCGGACCAGACGTCTATTACATGGACATGTCACGTGACAATGAGAGCTGGGAGGTGCTTGCCATTGGTGGTTCGGGTTACGTGTATAAATACAAAGGGCTGGCTTACAAGTTGAACTGCAAACAGAGAGAGTTCAACATGATGCAAAAGGCGGGAGACTGTGCAGTGAGAGCAGTTGCACGGGTAGTTACTGTGGAGAACGGCTGGCCTGTCATGAAAAGCCTCCTCATGGAATTGCTGGCACCTTTGGATATCAAATCAGTGAAGGAACATGAAAAAGTGGCGATCAAAGATGACATGATCCAACTGATCAGCAGGTTGCACAAAAAGTACCAAATGGTTCATGGAGACATAAAACCATTGAATATGTTACGTTGCAGCGACGGTAAATTACGGCTTTGCGATTTCGATTCAGCCAGACCTATCGACGAAGCTCCTGGAGCCTGGGATGCTCTGTGTACACATCAATATTTGGCGCCCAACCGAGACTTCTTCCAGACGGATGCACCTCCAACCCCTTCCGACGACATCTATGCTCTGGGATTGAGCATTTGGGAACTCTATACTGGAAAACAGGCGTTGATCGAAGAGCTCGATGACATTGAAGAAGTCTTAAAGGAGAGACGCACGGTGGATCTTACGGAAGTAGAAGATCAGGATGTACGAGAGCTGATTAGGGGTTTCCTGAGACAAGGAGGTGCTCTCGTGTGATGTATTGGTGGATTGAACGATAGCCGAGTTGTGGCCTTGCAGAGTCGGCAGTCAGAATCTGGCAGCGATTTTGTGACTCGCCCCTCTGGATTTGGTGTGGATGATGATGGGTACAGACTGGGTGGTCAACACAACCCGCTGTTATGGCGGCGTGGCTTCACACCACCTTGAATGCAGACACGCACGGAATGACAGTTGATGTGCGAAGAACATGCGATTGAGCGAAAGGGAATTAAGTAATAAGGCCCATGCCAAGCCTGAACGGAATAGCAGGGGTTACATAAAGACATGCTGTAAGACGTACTCAATAGAAAATCAGACAACCTCAAAACGTATCATAGCTCGAAGCGCTAGTAGACCCTTTATTCATCAAAGCTCTACGCATCAACACCAAGATACTCTCTTCGGAGCCCCTTGCTTCCAGCAGGATCTAACAGATCAGCAGTACACCTAGCAATTTCGCCATGGCAGACATAACACCCAAATCGTACTCGGCCGATTCTACACTCTACCTCTATACCTCACTTACGGCTGGCTCTTCGCATATTATCACCGCCACCTCACGTCTCGAAACGATATTGAAGGCCAACAAGATTCCTTTCAGAGCTCTTGATGTGGCCACAGACGAGAAAGCTCGGATGCTTTGGGGAAGACGATCCAAGGGCAAGAAGCTACCCGGATTAGTCAAATATGGCAGCATAGTTGGGGTACTGACAATAGTCTCCCACCGTCAGCTCTGCCGAAGTGCTGACACGATCGTCGCAGGATCTCGAAGAAATTGAGGAATGGAACGAGTACGGCGAGCTGAGACAACAGATAGGGAGCACGCCTGTAGCAGCTCCTACGCCAACCGCATCGGCTACGAATACACCTTCTAAAGCTTCCGCTTCACCTATACCAGTCTCTGAGTTGGCCTTGAAAACGCCCTCAGATATGCCCAGCCCATCACCACTTAGCAAAGAAACCAGTGAACAGTTCGATTCGTCGCCAATGAGTGCTTCAAGGAAAGGAGAAACGCCACTGACCATGGCAATGCGACAAGCGGGAGCAGAGGCAGCCAAAAGGGCAGGAGAGAAGAAAGGATCGAAGTCCACGGCACCAATTTCAGCGAGGGACCTGGAGGCCACAGAAATGCCAATGCCTGCAATTGAGACCAAGATGGCTAGATCTGTGGAGGAGCCGGGTATTTCAGCCAACACAGCTGCAGCAAAGATTCCAGAAAAGCTTGCCGAGGAGGGTGCAAAGCGGACAAGCGTGGATAAGATTGCTGAGGAAGACGCGAAGCGGACTAACACAGATCAAGTCACAAATAGCGACGGGAAAAATGAGCAGAAGGATGTCGATCTGTCAAAAGAAGCTACGATGACAGACGCCAGCCGTGCTGGCAGTATGCCGAAGGTGAAATCACCGTTGTCAGAGGAAACTGCAGCAACGTCGAGCACGAACCTTGATGCTGCAGGTTTGGGACCAGGTCCAAGGACTCATCGAGGGTCGAGTGTATCACTAGCCCCTAAAGAGCAGATTGAGGAAATCGAGAAACGGAATACAATCCTGGAGGAGACCGGCGACACAGATGAATCACGTACTAAGGTTGCTGCACAAGATAGGGAAACATCATTCACATCGATGGCTGGTGAGGGCAAACGACTTGAGCAGTCTGCCTCTGCTACGGTGGCAGACTTAAAATCAACAGATGAAGGAGAAGCTGCTGCCATGAGAGGCATTCAACCTCAGGAGCAAGACGCCAAAGATCCTGAGGGAGCTGGTGCTAGTGTTGGGGATTGAGAGATCATCAGAGCAAACATTGTAACAACATGCTTTCTATATCGCAAGCTTACTAGCATATGTTACATGGGGTAAGTTTCTGAAATTTTGTCGTTCAAAGCTTTCCGCCCGTTCTCCTTTTCTCCACTGCTTCTCGTAGTTTTGAAATGACTTCGGCAGGATCCTTGGCACCAAACACAGCGGAACCAGCAACTATCACATTCGCACCAGCATCGGCAGCTTGATCGATAGTGCCTTCGCTCAGCCCTCCATCAACCTCGATGTTCAAGTCAGGATATTTTTCCCGAAGTGCTTTCACCTTGGGCAGCTCGCTAGCCATGAACTTCTGTCCACCAAAACCTGGGTGTACAGTCATGACAAGCACCATCTAACCACACACAGTCAGGACTTGTACAACATAGGCTTTCCACGTTTCCGCTTGGTAGAGGATCTCACATCAGGCCTTTCTGATTCATCTTCACTCTCCAATATCTCCCACAGCACATCCACCGGCGTTTCCGGCTTAATGGCAATGCCGGCCTGTAAGCCGCATTCATGTATGTATCTGATCACCTCCCTAGGGCTCGTCTTCCTCGTTGTCTTGGTATCTGCCGGCTCTCGAGCCGCCACCGAGGAGATCGCTGCCTCGTAGTGAAAGCAGTACAGATCGCAGCCTGCGTCTTTGAAATCTTTGACCCATTTCATTGGCTGTGCAATATTGGTGTCCCCTATCATACTCGCCGTCAGAGCGAGCCACCAGGGACTATGCATTAGCTAGATGCTCGTTCCAGATTGGAGCTGTGTGATATCCCTGCAGGCGCGCGCAAACCATTCTCAATTTCAGTTTTCACACACCTCTGCAATCATCATGTGGCAATCAAATGTTCCCTTGCCACCTTTTTGAGATGGGCGCTCAACGTGCGATCGTATTTTCGTGACGACTGGTGCCCCAAAAGTAATGTTTGGAACGAAGTGCCCGTCCATCACATCTATATGGATCCAATGGGCATTGTACTCCATGAGGTCGGAACATGCGGCTCCTAAAGCTGCAAAGTCTGCCGACAGAATCGAGGGGGCGATTATGGCAGGAGGAGACATCTCGAGTTGAGAGATTGGATTCGGAGTGGAAACTTCAAGTTGTAACTTAGCTAGGAATCCTGTGCTCTTCCCCTAATTGATTGTGACAATTCTCTAACATTATCTGGGGGGCCAATGTGGGGCCAGAGGGCCTGCAGGTGGGGGGTGGGCTTGCCGGTTGCGGGAGCTGCCGCTTCACCAGCTCCCCAACGACCTTCATCGTCAGTCAACGATGATCTTTCTCTTGCTCCTCATCTTGCCACGACCTCATGTGCTACCGCGTCGTTTGATGCAAGCGAATATGTCTAGATGCAAGATGGAACTTCTCTCACACGACGCAGCCAATCTGTTCCTGAATTAGATTGAAAGAGGCATGGTCTCGTCAGTCCAAAATAAGACAGCGCTTACGTTTCGCCCTATCAGAAGCCTAACCGCACCACCTTCTTTTAAGCGCCATCTAGGACAAGGAAAGGTGCAGAACGAGCGTTCAATGTCAAGCTTCTGAGTGGCTGCTATTGCCCTCGAAACAGCGACGCGCCAGAAAACTTACTTGGTCTCTGGCCACCATACCCCAATCAGACCCTGTCTTCTGCATCTAGACACGAAGTGTATGCATGCTCTTTGAACCCTTTTGGGCATTACCTATTGAAAAGTTGGCGCGACGTCGTAGCAGCAGGCGCTCTTTGCTAGCACCTCTTCGCCTCGCTACTTCTACTTCTTCTCCTCCCTGTTCACGCCTCCATTTCTCCTCGTCGTTGACGTCGCCGTTGTCTGTTTTGTTCTGTCTTTCTTTGATCGTCTTCCTGTAATAGCATTGTCCGTTGACCGGACTAATTCGAGTATTTCCTTGGTTTCATTTCTACCTCAATACGTACCCCAAAAATCTGCGTTGATCCATCACTTCTGAGTCGTGATTTTTGAAAGCATTTTGCAGCGCGATTTACACAAAATGGACTACTTGCTGCCGGCAGCAACATATCAGTCTCCTTCTCGGCCGGTCCGAGGTACAATACTTAATACCATAATAGAAGAGAAACATGAGGGGAGCTTGGGCCATTCAAGCAATGAAAGCGGCACAGACACAGACGAGGGAACTGTTGTATACAACCCGATCAATCTTCACGCAAAGCTGGCCACGAGCATATCAACAGGCAAAGACGCAGCAATCCCTCCATTGCCGCTTTCAGACATCTCCTCACTGGCATCTCAGGAGTATGGACGACAGCCAACACCGAAGAGTTTCGACGAGCTCTACGACGTCAGTGACAACGAAACCGAATTCTCTGACTCTTCTTCATCGTTGAAAGATTCCGTGTCGAGTCGCCCAACAAGCTTTGCCACAGAGTCAACGCGAAACAGTATTGCGAGCTCTCGATCCGGCAGTAAACACCGATATCCTACGATCATGATACCGCCTAGCAACATATGGCCTTCTCTTACAGGACCAGGTAAAGGATCTCCAGCAGTTCCTCCTACCCCACCGTCAAAGATTCCAGTCTCACCAGCCGCGCTATCTCTGCTCCCAAGATTTGTACCCGCCATTAACGCGCCACCGTCACTTGATGGTAGCAGCATGACGTCAGAACAAGTCTCTTGCATCAGTGCCCCGGTTACCCCAGACATGCAAACTCTGAAAGAAGGCGTGAACTGGGACGCACCACATGCAGTCCGCCTGAGACGTGATGTAGACTTGGCTCGGGATGACACGGAAAGTGAATCAATGTCAGCAAATGGTGAGATAGTCATTGAGCAGCCCATTGACTGGGATGAAATTGGAGATTTCCCACGCATTCCAGGTGCCACACCGCAGGAAATGTCACCAGTTATGCCAGATCTGCATGGATTGGGCGTTTTGCGTTCAGGTTCGCCGTCAGATCGCGGCGTGTTATTACCGTCGGACGCTTTGCGAACACTTCAGTGTCTGGCTCCCGAGGGTAGTTCTGACGTATACTCAGAATCATCAAGTGACGACCAAAGAGAAATGCGTGAGTACGCGGACCCAGTCAGCCGTCCACGAAGCATGGATGGAGCTACCCCCGCTTCTAACCTCTCGGACTACAGCTTCTCTCAACTCAGCATTCCATCGCCCGGTGGCTTCTTCTCTTCACTGAAGACCGGAATTCGTCAGACCTGGTTTCCTGGTACAAGCAAACAGTTGAATCCGCCGTCATCTACTACTGCTGAAAACTTTTACAATGTGCCGTGGCAGCCGCCACAAAATATTGTGGAACAAGTGGTTGAGATTGAGGAAGCAAATACCGAGGGGCCTCCGACTGCGCGACAACACTTCATGGAGACCCCATCAACAGCCCGACTTGTCACCAAAGACAATCCTTGTTCTCCGGCGACTGCTGCTGAGCAGTCAGAAAGCATACCGAACAGTGTTAAGACAGTCAAAGAGAACCTGAGATCACCACAGTTACGCTACGAATACGAAGAAGCCTACGAGAGCGAGCTGTTACACGGCGCTGCTGCTCACCTGGATCGAACAAGTACATGGTTAGCAGCTCAAATCTCCTACCTCTCAGCACTTTGTGAAACCAACCCTGCAAACAATGTAAGCGGATCGGCTTGCTCTAAGCTGGAGCACATGCACGAGATGAATGACTCTGCCGATTCACCAATCAGGAAGGTGGTCCGATTTCTGGAGGCGACCACCCCGACCAGAGACGACGTCGCAGCACAGATTGGTCAGCACGAGGAGCATGCTTACTATCATGCCTTTCAACACTTGACGCGCCACAGCAAGCGTCGGGATGGATTTATCCATGCTACTCCTCGCTTCGATGCTGTCCAAGCCAACCGTACCGCTTTAATGAGTGAACATATTGATCGGTTGCGTGGCAGATATGAAGTTCGCGAACCAACTAGACCCAAATACTGCGGTCCATTCTCGCAAAATCCGCGGGCAACAGGTGTCCTTGATTACACACCTGCACAGATGGCGTTCTTGATGGTCGAAAGGGAAAAAGGCGTGCTTGATCAAACCTCCCCAGCTTACTGGACAACGGAGGCACTCAAATACTTGAACGGCGGCAATTTACTTCTCAGCAACGCTGCCAGAAGACTTGCTCAGGCCGAACTCCCCGTTGACGGTCGAAAAGGTGTTGGTAAAAGGGGCACCCGAGTTCTGGACCTTGGCGGCAAGCCGTCTTGTGACTGGGCCTGGCACTGCGCACGACAATTCCCCAACGTCAAGACGTACACCGTCGTTACTGAATCTGCTGCAACAAATCTAAATATCACGGGTCCAGCCAATCACCGCTTGGTCATCACTCCTCAGCTATGGAAGCTCCCCTTCGGTGACAATCACTTTGATCTTATTTCGGCGCGGTCGCTTCACGCCATGCTCAAGCACGAACCAGTGCCTGGCCAGAGCCACATAGATGAGTACGACCTATGTTTGAGAGAATGCTATCGAGTCCTCAAGCCAGGAGGATACCTCGAGTTCATGTTGATGGATGCTGACATAGCTCATGCCGGCCCACTTGCCAACGCTATGTCAGTTGAATTTCGGTTCAAGTTGAAGACTCGTGGATATGATCCCTTGCCCACCAAGTCTTTCCTTGGACGGTTGCGGAAGACCAAATTTGTCGACGTCAAGCGTGCATGGATGTTCCTGCCGGCTGGCGCACCAACTCCAAACCCATTGGCGCCACGTGAAACTCCACTACCGATTCCACCTTCAGTAGGCGGAGCAGAGGCTGTGCATGGTGCTGTTGGAAGCACTGCTGATGTGGCTAATGTCACTGGATTGCTCGGAGCATGGATGTGGGAGCAGTGGATGCTGAAGCTGCAAACAGAGATGGGGACGGAAAAGGAGAAACTTTTGAAAGGCGTGGCAGGTGTTATTGAGGAGTCGAAGAATTGTGAAGCCGGATGGAGATGCTTGAGTGGCTGGGCGAGGAAGCCTAAGCAAAAGACCAAGCAGAAGGCCAAGGTAGGGAAGAGAGCTCGAGCCCCGACGACCGAGACGATTCATATCAGGATCGAAGAATAATGGTCAACATCTGTATGGGTTGTGGGCGTGACTTAAAACGTTGCATGGATTGGGTGGATCGTTTAAGTGTTGTTAGCATAGCGACATGGCGTTTGATGCTTGGTTCCATGTGTATGTACATATGCATATGTCTTATAAGGCTCTGTCTATAGTCTCGCCTCTAAGATGAATCATGGTGTTTCGCGTCAGCTCCAGACGTCTCCTAAAGAACCAGTTTATGTTGCCAACGTTAAATTGATAACTACTACTACTACTACTGCTACCACTGGCAGTACTACAAGTAGTGTGGTGGAGAGTGGGAAGCTTGGCATGAGTATTTTCTTACTACCGTAGTAGTAAGTAGGAGGCCTTTTGTCCCCACAATTTACCTAGTCCTGGGTATAAATCATCCACGACCACAACTTGAGTGTTCGAAGAGGAAACCCTCGTCTTAAGAACAAGACCTACACTCAATTACCCCAATACTCCGCTAAATGCCCCGCTAGTAGACGACTACGTAGCCCATTGCCTAGAGGACTTCCGATCTCTTACCCTTTGCCGCCTCTCGAGCACCTAACTTTATGAGATCATAGCCATCGTGGACATCCTATCGGGGACTGGCTGTGATATTGAGACTTGGGCTCGGTCAACCTTGCACTCTCGCGTCCACAGCGGGCAGCAGCCTGGCTGGCCTGGCTGTTGGTAGATGGCCACCCCAGGGGCGAGGATTCAGCAAGTGCTTTATGCTCTTGTGCTTGACGTTATATGTCAAAGCCGAGGAAAGCTCCAGTCGGTTATGATGAGATTTCCACTGGAGATACCTGTGGTCTTGACTCGTTGGACGAAATAGCTTCATCTTGGGGTTGGCTTCTTGCTCTCTGTTCGAGATTTTCCCTTGTTCAGTATTTCTTACGGTTGAGTTTTCTGCACCTCATTGGTGTATTGTCTCTCAGTGGACTTTTCTGGTTTTTGAATCTGTTCTCTACCAGCTCATTTCCTTTTGCTGATGAGATCGAAGGATCTACACCATTTCATTGAGTAATGTTCTCCTTCCAAGACTCGTCTCTTATCTGGACTTGAACCAGAGCTCCATGTCTTACTCTCGTTTCGATTACCTGACTTTCAGTTCCATCCATATCATTCTACGTTGGGCCATGATATTGCCTTCAATTTCAAGTCCTGCTTGTGCCTGGCCCTGACCGCCTGAACTTTCACTGAAGATTACCAATCCTACATGGACTCATTGATGACCCACATTGAGCATATACAGCCATCCAGAACATTACAACAAGCTGTGTATGGATGATACAGTAGTCCCGCTAACAACATATACTGTAAGTTACGAGCCAACGCATGCTTTGTACCTCACCACCATACATTGCAACCAGTTTCATTTCCGAATATGCTGGAATATGCAAATATCTTTACTAACTCACATCCTTCATGACGCACAGCCAATTCAATTGCTTGCTGGCCCATTTGTACGCAATTGACACCATGCGAGCACGGCGTAAAGGTTTACTCAGGACAATCCGTGCGCCACTGATGTCCCGTGGAAAACCAATGAGAAGTGCGCAGAAGGGTTACGTGTACATCGTTTCCAGAGATGCCGACGAGAATTGCTTCAAAATCGGCTTTAGCAAGCACCACCCCATGAAGCGTGTTTCTCGTCACCGTAGATGTCACGATGGCGCTAAATTGATCGCTTTTACCAGTGCAATACAACATGCTCCTCGAGTCGAGCAACTCGTGCACTGGGATCTCAGCACCAACCGACGTTGGGAAAAGTGTTCCCGTTGCAAGTGCGAGCACAGAGAATGGTTTGACGTATCTAAGGACATGGCAATTGAGGCTGTCTCCAGGTGGGCAGGCTGGATTTGTTCACAACCATATGAAAGGCAGGGTGGCGGCTTAAAAGCATTTTGGTCGAGTCACCTTCGCTCTGGGTTCGACCCTGACTCATTGAGCGGTCACTACTGGGGCTGGCACACCGAGTCAGATTGGGCAGAAACGTTGGTGGAGGCCAAAGCCTACCGGATGAGTTTAGAGCATGTTGAAAGCGTCAAGATTCATAGGTACGATGAGACGGGTGGGGAAATCGAGAACGCGGTTGTCACAGACTCGATATTGGCCTTGTTCAACTAAGCGAAAGACGATCATCGGGCTGCAGGAGGACAGAGAATGCCTGGGCAATGACTGGGTTGGCTGGTTCGAGCATTTCTTCCACCAGAGAGATGCCATTTTCATGAGAGGTATAATGATCTTGGAGAAATAAGAGAGCACAGATTCGAGGAAGGATTGAGCTTGGTACAGGGAGTATTTATTTTCAAATCGAAAAGTGTTCTGGTTGAGAAGTAGCTGCACTTCCAAAGCAGGAAATCTAGATATACAATAAGTCACATCTCGAGACAGCTGCAAGCCAAGCATGCCTCAGTTTAGAATAATTATGGAGTTTGTACTCCAGCAATCAGACATGTGTCTACTACGTACCTCTGGAGTGTAGAGACCGATCACTAGCTTTCTAATGTAGCTATTGCTATTGCACACCAAGTCGACACACGGGGTGTCCCTCTCGGGAACAGAGAAATCAGCATTCAGAGACGAAGTTATTGAACATGGTATGTAGCACTGGCACGTCCCTGGGCCAATTTTGCTGGTACGGACTTTGTTGCTCCTGGCAACATATTGTGAGTGGCCCGTGCACAGACCTCGGTCGCGTACTCCTTCAATTGAGGTCATCAAAATTCTTCCAAGCTGCCTGGAACATCATTTCGAGGACTTGTGCGAAGCTCATATTGAGCTCGTGAAGACCTTCATGCATACAACAATCAAACATTCTTTACATCAATGGCCGCTCTCGCTTCTCCATCGCCAATCCCCATCTCCTCTTCCGATTGGGCCGGCAATGGAAGGGACCTCTACCGACGACCTTCGAAACGGACTCTCACGCGCACGACTTCTGGACAACTTGGATCAAGGAGAACATCGCCGCTCGTGCTGAGCGCTCAAGCAGCGTCAAGGACGTTCGAAGAACGTGGTGCAGCAAAGGTTTCGGTTGGTGATAGCTCTGATGAGGAGGATTTAGCGCCAATCAAATTGAGTGCTGAGGCGAGGGAGATACTCGGGGAGGAAGCGAGTCAGGTTTCGACAAGTCCAGGAGCTGGTAAGATTGATGATGATTCGGCACAGAGGAGATTGGCTTTGAGACAAGCAGAAAGGTTGGGGCTAGCTGCGAGAGAGGCGGAGAGATCAAGTGGCAGCCCTTTGCCGAGAGCTGCGCAGCATGGTTCAGGAAGCAGGCCGCAGGCCGCAGCGCTGGGGAGAGATGGATCATTCTTCTATAAGAAAATTGGAGATCACGGGTCCGGCGGACAGGCGTTAGATGCGATTACTCCGGCGCCACAGGTGAGGACAGTACGGATCAACGGGTCGAGGAGTCAGACGAGGTCACCACCTTCAAGTTCTCCTGCTACACAGACACAGAATGGCGACTCTCAGACAAAGCAAAGCTCAGAACCGCACGATCATGAAAGGTCTGGAGGGCGAAGATCTGACATCACCGCCGAGGATGAGGTTGCGCCTCTTGGTTCAACTACGGTGACAAAAAGTCGTCGAGGAGAGGAACATGGCCTACCAAGCACAATGCGCGTAAAGAGGACTGGCAAAATGACTGGTACATTCCTTAATGGTCCGGTGAGAAGAGGTATGATCAGGCGGCAGAGTGAGGAGGAAGATGTACATCCGCAGAACAATGACGGGTTTTCTCACGGTAGCCCTGGGCGATCGCAGGATGCTGAGGAAATGGATCAAGGAACCATTGGTGAGTCTCGATCTCGCAGTCCGGCACATCGAAACGTCGACATCAATACACAAGCCAAACATCACAATGCTAGTCCTCCTCACCTCCACGTATTGTTCGCTCCTTCAGCCACTATTGTACCCATCCAAGAAAGGGCCGAGCTCAAACACGAGAAGCTCCATTCCCCAGAGCTAGCTTCACACCAAGTCCCCAATCCAATAAGCTATGGATCGAATCAATCATCGAGGTCGTCAAGTGTTCGAGCGCAGCACATATTCAAGGTGCCTCGGCCACCACAAATGCCCTCGACTCATGACCAGGAGAACGAGCCGCCTCCGACGTTCAAGCGGTCAAAGCCTGCGTCATCTGTTCTAGGAGAAGTCAACAAGGTGGCGGTGTTTGGTGAGAGAAACCACAACAATGCCACACCAGCAACAAGCTCGCCTCAACGCAAACCACTTGCCCCACGGTCACAGAATACACCACACAGGGTGGCACCTCCACCTCCTAAGATGTCAGTTCTTGAAGCAGCCACCTCGAATGCAGGCTCTACGCGCAGCAAGAAGAAGGTCGCCTGGAGCGTTAATGGTAAGCTTTTCACTCGCCTCGACTGTATTGGGAGAGGAGGATCTAGCCGTGTCTACCGCGTCATGGCGGAGAACTATAAGATGTTTGCTCTGAAGAGGGTAAATCTGGAAGAAGCTGATGCAGCATCAATTATTGGCTACAAGGGAGAGATTGACCTTCTACGTCGGCTTGAAAACGTGGAACGAGTGGTCAGGCTCTTCGACTACGAGATCAATGATGAGAAGGGAGAACTCAAAGTGCTGATGGAGATGGGAGAATCAGACTTCAATCGCATGCTCAATCTGCAGATCAAGAGCGAGAACGCCAAGTTTGATCCCAGCTTCACGCGGCACTATTGGAGGGAGATGCTCGAATGTGTGCAAGCTGTTCATGACTACGGAATTGTGCACTCGGATCTCAAGCCGGCGAACTTTCTGGTCGTTCAGGGCAGGCTCAAGATCATTGATTTCGGCATTGCGAACGCTATCCAGGATAATACCGTGAATGTCCACCGCGAGAACCAGATTGGGACACCCAATTACATGAGCCCTGAAGCCTTGGTTGACTGCAATGCTGTCAATGGAAGAAGAGATCCGAAGGGCCAGCTGCTCAAGATCGGCAAGCCCAGCGACGTCTGGAGTTTAGGATGTATCCTCTACCAGATGGTCTATGGAGCACCTCCATTCGCACACATCGCCAATGCACACCAACGAGTCATGTCTATTCCCAATCCCAAAGTTGCGATCAACTTCTCAGCCACGGGCGTGGGCGGGGTGCCCGTCCCGTCAGGCCTGCTTAAGATCCTAAAACGTTGCCTCGAGCGCGATCAAAGCCTTCGACCTACCATCCCTGAAATGCTGAGCACATCGGATCCTTTTCTCAACCCGAGGGAGTTGATGGCAGACCAAGTGGTTATTGACCAGCCGATGCTGGGACAGGTGCTACAGAAAGTTGTTCATTACTGTCGAGCAAATCCCCGGAACCTGCCGGCTGATGGCACGTTGAATGAGTGGGCAGGGACGTTTTTGGAGAGAATTGGGAGGTTGGATGAAGGCGGATGATGATACGCACTTGCGTTTGGTGATGGATGTTTTTAAGCGCTGCGACTGAGCATGCGCTGTATAGATCTTGTCAATATTGTATTGGGTCCGTCACTGTTGGATATGGTTGATGACATTTTGGAAGCGGCCATTGTACTGTGGCATTGACAACCTGTCCAGAAGAGCCGGCATGTTGGACATGGAAGGAAGAGGCTCATTGGCCTTCACGCGTTCAGTAAGAAACTGTGTCATATATTTCAGACCTCTGGCGTACGAATCGCCAGATATGCTTACAAGCATGACTGTATTCGAGCAGTTAACACCCCATAATGTTGTTGCTACAATCAATGGTGCCAAAGTGCTGCCGATAAGCCCGAATCAAGCCAGCGGATTGGGGCTGCTAAGCTTTGTTCCCTGAAACCGAAACCTGTCAGCGCTCTAACTAACCCGATTGTTTGAGACATGCGGGCGGCAGGGAAACCACGCACCTAAGACCTCGATTACGACGCCTTCCCTTCCATCAACCCTCTGTATGTTCTTGAAGCTTCTGCTTCCATTCTCGATGCTATAATCGTTGTTTCTTCTGCTCTATTTGCATCATAGACCAACCTTGGAGATCGGATTCTCTGATTGTAGGTTCGGGGCCGGGACAGAATGTCTAGCTCTTCCACCCCACTGCAGCGCCGACAGTACCTTGTGCCCGTTGACGATGAGGATGTCATCTACGATGGTGATGGCTGGTATAGCTCCGTGTGTCTCCCCGCTTCTCGACTCCTAAGTTCCGTCATATTCCATCTACTCTTACTACCATTTCCCTTTCTTAGATAAGTGAACTTGGATGACCAATCGCTGACGACAGGGCAGAATGACTACATAGTCAAGTGGTCCATCATCGGCGCCATCTTCTTTTCCTTCGTCCTCTTTCTCCTGATCGGGTACTTTCATGCGCAGAGACGGATGAAGAAGGGGTTAAGGCCTTTGTTATATCATAGGGTATGTCTATCCTTCCTCAAATCAAAGGCACCTGGTGGTAAGAGCTTAGGGTTGGCTGATGTGATACAGTGGCTTGTGCCCAGGAGTCAAAGAATGCGATTCGATCCGAGGTATCAGAATCAGTACATGGTCTACCCTATGAATAGGGAGCAGGATGGGTATGCCATGAATGGATATGCTCCACCTCCGCCCGGTACGTTCTGCCCTTTCTCTTCTCTGCATTCTCCTCCTTTTTATGGTGCATATGCACTCTGCCTCCAGGTTTCCACACTGTCCCCGCTAAGTACATATTGTAGTCTACGACCGCAATAACGAGAACGCTCCCACATACCTGCCTCCAGGGGGTACCTCGAAAGTAAATCCAGATCAAGGGGACTACGCCGCAGTACCACCTCCCGGCGCTCCCCCGTTGCGAAACGATGATGCTCTGGCGTATCCTGGTGCAGTTGCTGGCAGCTCGGCACGACAGCAGGTCTGAAGAAGGCGAACAGAGAGCTGTGAATGCTTCATAAGGTCGTTGTATGTGATATCTTTGAAACCGGTGTTATGTGGCTATCAAGCATTGTCGAAGGCAAGGCGCTAGGGATATGACAACCACGCATGTATTGGCGGCATGGGAAATTGTCTGTATATGGCCATGGTGAAGGCGTGAAGAAGTTTCCCAAACATGGCTCAGATTAGCCCAGGTCCATGGCGTCAGGGTCAAAGTCTTCCGGTTGCTCCTCAACTCGATCTGTAACCAGTCCGTTCATATGGTCGTCATGGACATGCTCTTCGATCTTCTTCTGGGTTTCTTCGGCTTCACGGGCCTGTTTCTCTCTTGCCCGTGCTCTCGTCGCAATGATCGCCTTCCTCACATGATCCTGCTCTTCAGGCACAGATATCGAGGAGGGTACTTGGTACAATACCATTTGCGTATTTGCATTGTTGGTGTGACACCGCAGTAATTGTTGAGGGATTGCAGAGATCTTCCTGTCTATGTCAGGTAGGAATAAGCACTTCAGCTCCTCTGCTTCTATCTGTGCAATTTCGGATTCGAGGTCGTGGATGTAGACTTTATCCTTTGTGTCATCGAGGGGCATTAACTCGTCCGTAGAAGCGCGATAAGGAATGGGTGCAGGAGCGCTGATGGTTGGCTGTGGGTGATGAGGAATTGCATAGTGTGCTGACGCATGCGGTAATACTCCATTCTGCTCATCCTTCCCAATTCTCATCCGTGCCAGTCGTTTCGTGATGGGTTGCTCGCCCTCTTGCTCCTCCTCCGCGTGCCGCTTGTAGCCATGATGGGTGACCGCAAACATTAGTTCCCTAGCTATCACGACCACCACTTAGCTTCGTCAAAATTTCTTTGGTGACTCATGTACAGAAGCACCGTCTTAAAAACTCCTTGCGCCGCCCGGCTGATTGGATGAGATTTACTCTAAGTAAAATACTTGACCTCTGTGCGGTTTGATGCGGGTAGCAGGAATTTGGAGAGGGTGCAGATCGAGCTTCTCGTCTCTTCTCCAAGCTTCGGTAGGACCACCACAACAACCAGGTTTTGTTACCCGACAACCCCAATTACGACATTGTTGGCAGGTTTTCAGGATGTCGTCCTCGTCCACGGCTGCAGAGACTCCAGAATGGAGTGCCCAGCGGGTTCGGAGCACTTTCCTCGACTACTTCAAGCAGCGCGGTCATACCTTCGGTGAGCCCCTGATAACCTTTGGGTGCTTACAACGTTTTGGCTGACGGGCGTCTACTGCAGTACCCTCTTCCTCAGTTGTCCCTCTTTCAGATCCTACCTTACTCTTCACCAATGCTGGCATGAACCAGTATAAGTCCATCTTCCTCGGCACTGTTGATCCAAACTCCGATTTCGCACACCTGAAGAGGGCAGTCAATTCACAGAAGTGTATCCGTGCCGGAGGGAAGCACAACGACCTGGACGATGTGGGCAAGGACAGCTATCACCACACTTTCTTCGAGATGCTGGGCAACTGGAGCTTTGGGGACTACTTCAAGAAAGAAGCTATCCAGTATTCGTGGGAGCTGCTTACAGAAGTCTACGGGCTGAGGCCAGATCGACTATATGTGACTTACTTCGAAGGCGATGCTGCTGGCGGTCTGGAACCGGACCTGGAGGCGAAGGAGCTATGGAGGTCGGTGGGTGTTCAGGAAGATCATATCTTGCCGGGGAATATGAAAGATAATTTTTGGGAGATGGGAGATCAGGGTCCTTGTGGTCCTTGCAGCGAGATACACTATGATCGCATTGGTGGGAGGGATGCGGCGGCTCTTGTCAATCAGGATGATCCGAATGTGCTCGAGATATGGAACAATGTGTTTATACAATACAACCGGGAACCAGACAAGTCGTTACGATCGCTGCCAAGCAAGCATGTGGATACCGGTTTGGGATATGAGAGGCTGGTGTCTGTGCTGCAGGACAAGTCGTCGAACTACGATACTGATGTTTTTACTCCTCTTTTTGACACGATACAACAGGTTACTGGTGCGCGTGGGTACACGGGCAAGTTTGGCAAGGAGGACAAGGACGGTGTCGACACTGCTTATAGGGTTGTCGCAGATCATGTCCGAACCTTGACCTTTGCAATTTCAGATGGCGGGATTCCCAACAACGAAGGAAGAGGCTATGTGGTACGGAGGGTGCTGAGAAGAGGTGCTCGATTTGCTAGGAAATACTTCAATGTTGAGATTGGGGACTTTTTTGCCAAGATCGTGCCTACGCTGGTTGGGCAGATGGGACAGATGTTTCCAGAGATCGCAAAGAAGGAAGATGATGTCAAAGAGATGTTGTGCGAGGAAGAGCTGTCATTCGCAAAGACGCTGGATCGAGGAGAACGACAGTTCGAATATTATGCTCAACAATCGAAAGACAGGAATCTGAAGTCACTCCATGGAGCGGATGTGTGGAGGCTTTATGACACCTTTGGGTTTCCACCGGATCTGACAAGGTTAATGGCAGAAGAGCGAGGATTGTCGATCGATGACAACGAATTTGAAGATGCTAGGTTGAAAGCAAAGGAGGCCAGCAAAGGCGAAAAGAAGGCGGCTTCGGACCTTGTTAAGCTGGATGTGCACGATATCAGCATATTGGAGAAGATGCCCGGGGTTTCAAAAACAGATGATGATGCCAAATTCGGCCGAGATAACATAACCGCACAAGTCAAAGCTATTTATCATGCCAAAAAATTCGTGGACGACACCTACTCAATACCAAAAGGTGGTCAGCTTGGTTTGATTCTGGATAAGACGAACTTTTACGCAGAACAGGGTGGTCAAGAATACGACACTGGCAAGATCGTGATCGATGGACAAGCAGAGCTGGATGTCCAAAATGTGCAAGTATATGCAGGCTATGTGCTGCATACCGGATACGTTAAATACGGTGCTTTTGCTGTTGGCGACAGACCTATATGCGAATATGACGAGCTACGGAGATGGCCGATTCGGAACAATCATACGGGCACACACATCCTGAACTTCGCGTTAAGGGAAGTGCTCGGCGATGGCATAGACCAGAAAGGGTCATTGGTCGCGCAGGAGAAGCTACGTTTTGACTTCTCACACAAATCAGGGATTTCTGATCCTGATCTACAGAAGATCGAAGACAAGTCGACAGAGTATATACGGCAGAACTGTGGGGTCTTTGCCAAAGACGTGCCTCTATCAACAGCTCGAGAGATCACAGGAGTTCGTGCAGTATTTGGAGAGACATACCCGGATCCCGTACGTGTGGTCTCGGTCGGTGTGGAGGTCGAGGAAATCTTGGAAAATGTGAAAGACCCACGGTGGTCATCTGTCAGCATAGAGTTTTGTGGTGGAACACATGTACAGAGAACGGGCGACATCAAAGATCTTGTCATTCTGGAAGAGAGCGGTATTGCTAAAGGAATACGAAGAATCATCGCCGTGACTGGAGAGGATGCACATGCTGTTCAGAGATTGGCGGAAGAGTTCTCGAAGCGGTTGAGTCTGCTGGAAGAGATGGAGTTCGGTCCGGAGAAAGAGCAGAAAGTCAAAGCAACGAGCATGGACTTGAACAACCTGTCGATATCAGCTGTTAGGAAAGCTGAGTTCCGTGATCGATTCGCGAAGATTCACAAGCAGATATTGGACCAACAAAAGGCGCAACAGAAGGCGGAAACGAAAAAGGCGCTCGATACAGTGACAGAGTATTTCCAGGATCCCGAAAACAAAGAAGCCACAACATTTGTCACTTCTTTGCCAATCACCAATGCTAAAGCGGTTACTGATACCATCAACCATGTCAAGACGAAGATGCCAGACAAGACAGTGTACCTGTTTGCAGTGGACAAGACGGCAGGCCGGGTGGTACACGCATGCCATGTCTCTGGGGTAAGCCTTACGGGGGGTCCAAATCCGTTCATCAGGTGCTAATTGAAACCAGGCTGCAAGCAAGGCAGGTGCCTCGTCTTCTGAATGGGCCTCCACCGTTTCAGGCGTTGTGGGGGGGAAGGCTGGAGGCAAGGCACCTACGAGTATTGGGAACGGGACAAACGTAGACAAACTCGACGAGGCGCTGACTGCAGCAAGCGATTATCTTGCGAAGTTGCAGATATAAGGTGGTTGAACATGTTGACAAGAGGCATTGGGCATTCAAACGAGGCCTTGTTTCACGGCAGCCCGTGCTACCTAAAGACGGATCCGGTGCAACATGAGAGCGGGCGACACCTAGCACGGCGTCTTCGATCGCTGTCTAAAACATCGAAAGAGACATGCTTGAATGTGTGAGGCCCACCCAGGGTCTGACGGCAGACCCCAGGGCCGATCTGAGATAGATAAAGAGTGTCGAGTCCGCTAAAGATCGTCCGCCGACGACTAGAGCATACCAATTATTCTCTTCTGCGTTCCAACAAGTGCCTTGAAAAGACCCTTTTGCTACCCTTGCGATATTCCCTTTAGCAACATCCTCTTCTCCTGCTGTTATCTATTTCCCATCCTATCTTGTCTTTCTATGCCAGATACAGGGCGGATCACCAGACTGACTAGGTTGTTAAATAACTAACGTACCTGACCCAGAAGTGCAACAACCCGTTGCGCTTCTGGGTCAGGTACGTTAGTGCATGAATGATTACGACACTGATGGCCAATAATAAATGGGGAGGGCCGAGGAATTTGGCGCATACCTGACCTACTTACTCCGTATTTAGTGCTTAACTGTTGGGGCTGAGTCTTCTTGGGTACTCAAAGGCCTTCTCCAGGCTGATCCTCACCATACTCCATAGTTAAGCGTCCAACCATTGATTCGGCCAGCTCCAGTCCATGGGAGCGTGGCATGGCAATTTCAAATCCTTAGCCAATAAACACTAACGTCAGCTGCAGCTTAGAGGGTTGAATAATTGAACTCAGAGTACCCCAAGCAGGGTCTGGATGCACCAACGGCGCCCTCGTTCCGATCTGGCCTCTCCCAGGTCCTCTGCTTACTGTTTATTGGTCATTCAAGCCCTCCAAACCAACTCCAAGCACTGAAGCCTCGTGTCGTCCGTGCCGTCCTCCTTTTGCCTCCCTCTTGGCTGCGATGATTCCTTCGGACTCCACTACCAGAACAATCACACATCTCAGCAGCGGAGGCAGTAGTGTTGTACGAGTATTCACTACATGCTCATTGCTGACTATTGCGACCATCATACTACCGGATCCAACTAGCATTCGTTCTCCCGCGCTTTCCTAGCCGCCAAATCTGATCCTGCTCGTCATTGCCGCCAGAGCCTGACAAGCCGCGCATACAACACTTCCGTCTCGTACACCATCACTCTGTAACTAGCACATTTCCAGGAGATTGTGAGCTGGAGTATAACCAATTCTATTGCGAGAGACACCCCTCTATTTCGTCTCTTGAATGGCACTAGTCTGAACTCGCACCACCTCGGCCTCAATCGCGACCATCTCCAAAACAACACCTCTCACCATCCATTACTACCTCATATTGAGCTGCTTTGATCAACCAGACATTTTCCTCCAATCACATGAACAACCATGTCTGCACCATCTTCCACTCCGGCCGGACCGCCCACTCCGTCAAGCCCACCAGCTACTGATCACAACAACAATCCTACCAATTCACCATTACTTTTCTTCGTCGCTTTAGGTTTTGGTGTGGTATTCACCAATTTATGGTAAGTTGAGACATTTTGAGACTACATCTGGACCACTCCGCATGTTCTTCTCAGCATATGCTGATGAATATCTCCAGGATCATCGTTGGTGTCAAATACTGCTTTCGATATAACCAACGGAACAGACAACTACGAAATGGCGAAGAAGGGGAACCGATTGAAATTGGCGCAGTACCGAGAGCGCACCGTCGGAGAAGGGAAAAGAAGTTGATGACAATCGATGAAGTCAATGAACGATTCCCTCTCACCAAATACAAACAATGGAGGTCAACGCGTGCCGAAGAGGGCTTACCAACAGCTGGTGGGATTATTGCACCCTCAAGCCGAGCTACTAGTATGAAGAACGAGGAGGGTGTTGTACTACCTGTACAGCCACTTTCGAATTCCGAGGCAGATGCGGAGGCTTCAAAAGATGTCGCCGCCTCACCTTCATCACCCACTTTCCCATTGAGCAACCAAACAGCAGAAAAGGACTTTGCCGCACAACCAGCACCAGCACAACAGTCAAACACGGTGGCAACTACCAAAGATCAGAAATCAGTTACAGAGCCTCACAAGCACTCTATAGCAGATGATGAAGATGATGACGACGTCGATCAAATCCAGCCCACCGTTCCGGCTGAGCTGCTTCCCAACCCCGGCGATACTTGTGCCATCTGTCTCGACACAATTGAAGACGACGATGATGTACGAGGTTTAAGCTGCGGACACGCCTTCCATGCTTCCTGTGTAGATCCATGGCTTACCTCCCGTCGAGCCTGTTGCCCACTCTGCAAAGCTGATTATTATGTCCCCAAGCCTCGCAATGAAGCCTCCGAAAATGACGAAGCAAGTAGAACGAGAGCAAGAGCCAATATGCCGGCCAGTCCACCTTTTACATTCTTGGGAGGACCGGCAAGCAGGATGTTGCCATTCGTTGGGAACGAACCATCCAGCGAAAGAACAGCTAGTCTAGGTGGAAGGACACGCATGGTTCTACCTGGCAGATTCATGACGATCGTTTATGCCGATAATGCTGACAGGCGTGGATATGGATTTCCGCAGGTAGTCAGGGAACCAAGACCAGAAGGCGAAAGCACTGGTAGGAGATGGCCAAGGAACAGGAGTAGGAGTGTACCCAACATTGTTCAGGCGGGAAATGCCAATAACGGCACCAACGCGACAGGAGAGGGAGACGAGCAGCAGACTCAAAGAAGGGGATCCTCGTGGAGGGAAAGATTGAGGAGTATACCCAGTCTGCCGACTATACCCGTGCTAGGCGGTCGATCGAGGTCCGCCATGCTAGGCACACCTGGGGAGTCACAACCACAGCAACAGCAACAGCCGCAGCAGGATGTTAGTCCTGGGCAATTGGAAGCAGGCACCACGCCAGCGCATGACAGCACTACGAGGCCAACACCTGCTTAGCCAAGAAGTCTTGAAGTCAGCTGGCCTGTACGATGGCTTTGTAACGACGTGATGACCCAAGAAGTGAGCGAGGAGAGGGCGAGATAGTCTGTTTCAGTCATAGTGACAGCGACCGGAGTAAACGAGGTTTGAGGCTCAACTTGGAGCAGATCAAGCTGGGATTGATATGAATATGGGTAGGGACATCTGGCATGGTTGGAACGAAGTGGGATCAACGCCACAGTTCTGCTCCACTTGGGGAGCACAGCACCATGTTTTCTGGGGGGATTTCTTACACCAGCGTACAAACAGTTCGAAAACTTTGACTGTAAGTTACGCCTTTTGACGTAGCTCTTCTAACACAAATACGATTACATTTCACACTTCAAATTCTGCATCAATTGATGGTCCCTGTACCCGTGTTGTTCTCTGGGAAACCCCTTGTCTTGCTGGGTGACTGAACAGTGAAATCTTGCCACGGGAGATTAAACCCAAACCCCCTCTTCCCCCAACCCCTAAACGATTTTTCTTCTTTTGATCTTCCGATTCTTTTCTTTTTCGCCGTTTTTTTCCCACCTAGAACGATAGATAGAAGATATGAGGTATGAAAAAGCTGGTTATGGTCGTCGTCGTCGTCGGCGGCGGCGGCGGTGGCGGCGGTGGTGGTTTTTGATGATGGATGGATGGATGGATGGGAAAGAAAAAGGGAAAAAAAATTTACTAAGAAAGGAGAAGAAAAAAAAATAGAATAGAATAGGAAAGAGGAAAGGGAAAGTAGGGAGAGGAGAAAGACAGAATGAAGAGTAAAAGTGTAAGTAAGGGAAATCAAAACCACGAAGAAAAGTTTATCGCATCACATTCAGTTGATTTGATTAGGTTTGATCTACAAATCTCCTCTGTCGAGTGGTTCTACACCCACCTTTTTGTCCCCCCTTCTTCTATCAGGAGGGACGCTCTTTGAGGGTGATGGATGGTGTGGTTAGAGTTTCTGAGCCTGAGCCTGAGCCTGAGCCTGAGCCCCGAGCCTGGGTTTGTTGGGATATTAGCATGGGTGGGATGGTCAAGCGGGTGGGCGATATGATGTGCTTCTTCATGGAGATGGAGATGGAGATGCAGAAGGACGACAGATGGACGGACGGATGGATAGATAAAAAGGAGGCGATGGGCGGATTGGGAGATATGGATATGGATATAGCTGTTGTGGAATTGCATTTCTCTACACCACTCCTGCCATGTGAGTGTGAGCATGATTATGAGTATGAGTATGAGTATGCTTTGCCTCGGTCGTGGTTGGTGGTCGCGCTCGCCTGAGCAGTAGGTGGAAGAGGGAGATGGAGACTTGATATCTTGGGGAGAGAGAGAGAGGAGATAGAATGAATAAGTTTATCAGGACGCATGTGACTGATAAGACCTGGATATTCTTGATCCTGATCCTGATCTTGACCGGCTGGGAAAAAGGTGGGTAAACGAGACATTCAACACAATTTGCCGCCCGTCATTCAGTCAGGTTTGTAGGTGTAAGTGTAGGTATTGGCGTACATTTGAGCTGTGAGCATGTATATGGACGTACCTTTCAGTGTCCTGCTTGCTGGTGGACCAGCCACGCTATAGTCCCTAGCAAATTGATTGATGCTGTCACCAACAGAACGGGTGGCAATACCTTTGGGTGAAACCAGTAAGGTGGGACAAGAAAAATGATCACTAATGCATGTACTGACAGTAAGACCGACCATTGCCATTTGCATAGTATATTGTTGGAGCGAGAGACCAGAGACAACTCAGGGCCATGCTTCACGCTTCACGTCAACGAGAGAGTGAAAGAGGATGAAGTAGGTAAATTCATTGCTTAACTGTAGCTCTGCTCTGCTTTGTACACGGTTTTTGATTGCTAGGATAAAGTATGTAATCGAAGAAGCAGCCCTTTCAGTAGCTATCGTATCTATCCATCCATCCACTCCACCGGATATCCTGGATCGAAAGCTGAAGAAGCTGGAGCTGTAATATATGCAGATGGCCTCGCTCGTTCTGACTGATCATCCGCTCATGCGCGGTGAGGCAGGTCCATGCATTCGCAGTGATACTTACGAGGGAAGCGAAAAGGGAGGGAACGAAGGGAGTTAGTGAATCTCGTCATCAATACCCATTTGATCATGGTTTGATTCGCACTCGCATTCATGCCAGAGCTCCCATGCACATTTGAAAATCCGTTCACCCCCACTCATCTTCTCTTTGATGTCCTTTCTCTATCCAGAGAAGACCTTGGTGCACCCCCAACTCTGCTCAACACCAAACTGACCTGGCTGCTTCCACAAATCATCCTCAAAGCTGAAGAAGATAGTCTTGGCGCCCACATTCTTCATGATACTTTTGATAGCTATGCTCTGGGCCTCCACCCCAGGTGTAGCCTTACCGTTGGCTTGGCCAGAGTGAGGCCATCCAGATTCGAGGTTATAGACCTCCTTACCGGGGCAGACCTTGCCAAGGATTTCGATCTGACCAGCTGTGAATGAACCGGCTTGATCAGGTGAGACTTCGGCGTTGAAGAAGGGGTGTACGTTTGCGCCAACAACGTCTATGACACCGCAAAGGGAGGAACCGCTTTGCTGCCAGATGTTGAGGGTTTCGGTTGTGGTGCATGGGCCTCCGTAGCCGGCAGCTTGGAATTGAGCTTTGCTGTCAGCAATGAAGCCGGCAAGGGCACCTGCGTCGCAGTACTGGTTGAAAAGAGCTTCATTGCCAATGACAATTAGTTCAACTATCTGCCACTGGCCCCAGGAGATAATATCGGTGACTTGTGGGCGTGCAGCGTCGATACCTTTGTTGTCAATGAAGACGCCCAGAACAAGTTTGAGACCATATTCCTTGCAGGCGTTGCCAACATTTTGCAAACCGGAGCAGTCCGTTGAGTAAAGACGGACGGTGGTGAAACCTGCAGACTTGATAGAAGATATGTCGGCGGAGACTGCGCCAGCCTCCTTACAACCGCCTGCAGCAGTGTACGGAGAGTATGTCATGGCCCATTGGTTGCCGTTACTGGAGATCGGAGAGGAACCTGCATTGCCAGAAGGTGCAGGGTTGGGACTCTTAGATGATGCAGGAGCTGAGTACGACGGTGCTGGCTCTGTTGGTGATGCTGGAGGTGGGGCAGGAGCTTCACTGTGAGCAGCTGGAGCCGAAGCTTCACTTGTTGGTGCTGCGACAGAGGTGAAAGGGCAGACATAGACGGAGTTGGTAGCGGTGATTGTCATGGTCGTCTCATGTCTGGTATAGGTGCCTGGCGCATAGGTGTCGGAAGAAGAAGCTGTGGGACATGGAACCACAACAGTGGAAGTGAGGGTAATGGCAGTCTTGGGAATAGTGTAGACACCCGTCGAGGAGAAAGAAGTGTATGGAGCTGGAGCGTTGTTGGTAGCATACACAGTGATAGTTGAGTAAGATGTGCTGGTTTGGGTAGTGGTGAGCGGTGATGTGGTAGTTGGCTGGACCACTATGATCCCTGTAATCAGTACTTGTATACGATGACGCTGGTATGTTCAGACTTACACGTTGCTTCGCCATACCAGGTTGACACGGACGTGACACAACCACAGGTGGCATTGTTTGTGGTATCACTGGGAGACACGTCGCGGGCTTTCCTCATCATCTTGTGGAGCATCTCATGGTTATGTTCTGCGTGCGCAGAGGCCGCTGCACAGAATGCTCCCAGGGCAGCGAGAACAAAAGCGGACTTCATGGCGTGGATGTTATGGTAGTTATGATATTGATGTCGGATAAGTGACAAAAGTCTGAAAAGAGAGTGACGGTGGGTTGTAAAGATCGGCTATCCGCGAAAAGAGTGGCGCGGTGTTCGCAGTGTTTGGTAGAAAGAGTGAAAGTGCTCAAAGAGCAAGGATGAGGCTCTGCTCTCTGCTTGACCTGGGTGTGTAGAGAATGGTGTGAAGGAGAAGAAGTCAAGCCAAAGAAGAGAGAGAGAGAGAAATAAACAGAGCCGGGGCCTAAGGTGGACAACAAATTGCTGGATCGAGAGGGCGGAGTACTAATTTCTCGATCGGGCAAAGCAGTCGCAGGCAATAATACAGCGCTGTCACTGGTCAGGAGGAAGAGCTCTAGTTAGTCTGGTCTGGCATTTTGGCGCAGCATAACAGGTTTACGGTAATTGCACTGGCACCATGGTTATAGGGTAGCTTGGGGCCTTGGTTCACTCAGCTTCACCATCCAACAGTCATGGAAGATAACACTGGGAGACGAGGACACAAACGACTGTGAAACAGTGGCACAACCTCTGGAGCACCGAGCAGACGGGTAGACAGGGCAAGCACAGCAAACAACAAAGCAATGCATTCACTGAACCAGAGCACAGAGCACAGAGCATGGAGGGCAATACACACGGTGAACTCGGCCAGCGGCCAACGTGTGCAAACAGTGATCTTTACCATCCGTGCCATCCTCGTAAGTTGGGAGTCTTGATACGCCGACCCAGTGGTGGCTGATTGCTTGACCAGACTGGCGTTGAAGATCGGCAACAATGAAATTACAACTCTATCACTCCAGATGGGGTTGAAGTTGGGAAAGGGGGAGCGCCAGGAACGTGCCTTTTTCAACCCTCTACCTAGGCCTAGAGTGGAAATGGAGGCATCGTTTGACAGCTTGGCCAGGCCAAGTCCTACTACGAAGTAATTTCCCGAGCCATGTCCCTGAACCCTGAACCACTGCATGGTGGGGACTGATTGAGCCTGAGGTAGCACTGGTGACCCAATCATGGGAATCAGGTCGTCAGATATTCACCGGAGACAATCGAATCACAAACCACATGGAGGACTTCAAGAGGGGAAAATCAATGCCAACTGATCTCCGCGCCACGCTTTCACGCCAAAGATAACCCGCGTGGCTGGAAGACCACGACTACGCTTCACCCAAGGCCCTTCGCTTGTGACACGCTGTGACACGCTGTAACACGCGACATTGACGACATTGACGAGTCGGCAGAATGCAGTGTCACCAACTCACCGCCCGGAAAAAGGGCCAAGGAAGCAAATAATAATAGCTCTCAAGCGGGTTCAGCTTTGTTGCACTTATCCCAAGCGCCATCACGCGGACTGATGTGATTGCTTGGTTATACTACGTAACTAATTGCTTTGCTCTGGTTCAGCGTCGAGGCGATAAGAGACGTCAAATCGTCCTCACAATCGTCAGTCCGTGATCTGACTATTCGGCTTGAATCTTTTGCCGCAGAGTGAGTGGAGATCCAGCATGCCCAGCGCCCGTGAAGCTCAAAATTGTGCCCATTCATGCTCCGCGATTGTTCCAGCCATGCTCTCTGTGAACATCCTTGATGAACTCAATCGCAGTCTTGAACGCCTTCTCCCTCGTCTTCTCATCAATCAGGAACGAGGGCACTATTCAATGGCAGTGGGTCAACATTGGAGCCCTTGCAAAGCCGAGCAGGTGAGATATAAGGTGACTTACATTCTAACCAAGCATGCATACAGTCCTCAAATAGCATGATCTGCACCTCTCTTCGAACTGCATTGGCGCCATCTTCTGTTTCCCTTTGCACGTCTTCCTTGAGCCGCTCAGCAAATTTCAGCTGCTCATCTAACAGAATGTCGATCGTGGGGGTGACGAGGAGAATCTTCGGCGGAAGATCGGAGATTGGGGCTAGGATTGGGTTGAGTATAGGATTGTTAATACTCGCCGGTCGAGTGCGGGCCACATAGGAGTCAAATAGAGGTTGAAGGAAGAAGAGAGGGTCTTGTTTGGGATAATTGGCTGGTTTGGGCTTCTCAGCAGGCTTGAGGCGAAGATCTACCTGGGTAGATGAGGTTTATGTTGGCATGTAGCTCCCACCAAATATTGAGAGAAAATGGAATTTCTACTAACCGGTGCACAGAAGGTGACGCATCCTTTGACCGCAGTCTGACTGGGCCATTTGAACATGCCACCACCCATTTGCGACACTGCCAACGCCAGATTTGCGCCTGCAGAGAACCCACTGACGGTCAACACCTTCGGATCTGCCCCCCATCGCTTCTCCGCATGCTGCACCAGCCACTTCGAGACATCCTCGATATCCTCATGAGCAGCCGGAAAGATATGGCGCGGAGAGTAACGATACTGCGTGGAAATGACAACCCCTCCCGTCTCTCGCGAAAGGCGTTGACAGAAATCAGCGTCGAATTCTGGAAGGCCGCCCAGAAACGCACCACCGTGTATATCAAGATGGATCGGGCGAAGAGGTCTCTCATCACTGGTTCTGCATGGAGGGTGGAATACAATGGCACGAAGGGGTTGATTGAGCCGGCGTGTAGGGATCAAGATGACGTCGAAAGCATTGGAGAATAGCCATGGCAGGCATTTCAAGGAGTAAGTGAGAAGGACAATCGGTTGGAGAGTCAAAAGACGCCAGCGATAGGTGAAAAGGAGAGCAGGGGCGACGAAGGCATCGATAGTGGGAGCAAACCAATGCCGGAGAGCCCTCAGTACTTCCATTTTGAACACTGTAAAAGAACACTGTAGATCACGCGACGAAGAACAACATTAAGTCTCATACCCTCAACACCCAGGGATAAGACCTCGGCATTTACTACGTAGTAGTACTGCGAAGGCTTTCATCTCTGGGTGTCAGCAGTATTTGTCCGGGATGACGCCAAATCGCATGACTCAGAAGTGCCTGCTTCGTATTCGGTCGCTCTACTCTTCGGATTTCCCTCTGCACCAGGTTGATTAGAGGAACTAGCCAGATTTCAGAGAATAGGCAACCAGTTGACCACCCGATGATGAATCTTGCTCATGAGTCATGCTGGACCAATGTATGTACTCTATGAAGTTTGCTGTTGCGACCGCCATATGTACAAAAATGACCTCCACGAAACAAAAGAAAGCACGCTCGAGCACTTTGCTTCCCAGGAAGACCTTGACTCCAAACCTCAGAGCAGCTAATTTAACCTCGTCGACCAAAGATCTTGCCATCAGCCTCCATGTCTACTAGTTCGACAGAGCCACCAACGCCAGCCCCAAGATAAGTCTTCCTGAGCCATACGTAGGAGACAATAGCGATGATCAGCGTTGACCCCAACGCCATAGAACTCCAGTTCATCGTTTCGACTGTCGGATTGGGGAAGACTGGGAACATGCCAGACACCAAGAAGCAGATAAGGAAAAGGATGGCAAGCGAGTTGACGACGTTTCCCAGAGTCTTACCCAGGAAGAAAGAGGGTGGCTTGGCAAGGCTGCCGTAAGGACCAACGGCATTGCGGTGGTAAAGTCGGGATGCGATACAGATCATATACGAGACTAAAAGACCAGAGTTTCCAATGGTCTGAATGTTGATGAAAGCGGCAGTTGATCCCAGAGGAATAAGCGCAAGTCCGCATGCAATGAACCAGGTCAGGAAGACAGCGTGTACGGGGATACACCTCTCTGGAGAAACCTAGGTAGCGATTAGAATCAATGTGCTGAGATCTTTGGAGTTACGAAATCTTACATAGCTGATCCAACCAGAAAACGGCAAGCCTCCATCACGAGCGAACGCGTACAGCTGGCGCGAAGACGTGGTGTTCTGATTGACGGCACAGAAAATGTAAAAGAAGATGATGAAGGCCACCATGACCATAGTCGCAGTCCGAGATTGAGTGGCGTTCCAGATGACCTGGATGTACGGCTGTCCAGTAGGGGTGGCAAGCACAGATTCGACATCTCCAACGACGGCGATAAATGCAACCAGCATCAGGAAACCGAGCAGATAGTTGACACCAGCGGTAGACAACATAGCCTTGGGAAGCTGTCTTGATGCATCCTTCAATTCCTCCGCCAGATGAACCGCAGAGTCAGATCCTATCAAGGTGATAACAGGGCCACTGATTCCCACGAAGCAGGCACTACCGATACTGCCCCATCCGGCGTTGTCTTCAAAGTGGGTGAACATGTACCTTGGGCCGGAACGCGAGCCCATAGCCAGCAAGATGATGAGGAACGCGACAAAGGCCAAGATGTAGATGGTGAACACCGCAGCTTCGATACCAGGCAGCCGTCTGGCCAAGTACACGTTGAAAAGAATGGCGCAGGTACAGATGACGATGGTGAGAAGGGCAATATGCCACGCCTCTGGGACATATGTATCTGAGGCTACAACAGCAAAGCCTTGGATTGCTGAAGCGCCAACATTGGAAGCTCCTGGCACATAACTCTGCCAACCCAACGCACACATCCAACCTAAAGAACTTAAAGTTAGAGGACAGCAATTGGAAATGCGATGAATCCTGGTAGACAACTCTACTTACCAACGAAGTAACTGAGAGGTTTCTGCCACTTGGGAGGCGCAAAGACTGACACCCAGTGATATTGACCGCCAGTTGTGGGTTCACTGGCGGTTGAATCAGTGCTTATTCGAAGAAATGGACGTGACCACTTACATAGATGCCATCTCAGCCATGGAAAGCACACACATGAACATGCCAAAGCAGACACCCAGAAACACCCAGATCGCTCCGGCAGGGCCACCATTCGTCAACGAAAGCGTTCCTGTACTATCGAGAGCATCAATAGGTATATCGAAGCAAACATATATGCGACACCCGGAAGGAGACCTACACAAGCGAGAAAGGCCATGTCAAACCGACAATCACTGCGTAACCGACAAGAGTCACCACAGAATATACACGCTTGGAGTGGTCAGCTCGCCAGCACGAAGATTCTGAGCGCGCCAACAGATCTTACATTCAGTTCTTGCGGTTTGTGCATCCGCCTCATATCCTGGTCATCGGCGGCAGTACCAGGCACTGGGGCCCGTATAACGGGGCGAGTCACCGTGCTGCGTGCCATGTTCGATGCAGAATAAAGATGGGAGTTCAACCACGAAGCGGAGGAGATTCAGGTCAGAAAGGGAAAGTCGTGGGGCACAGGAGGAGGTCGCCTCCTTGGTCTACAAGAGCTGCATGGTAGAAGCCAGCACCAATTAGGAAATATAAAGAATACTAACCTTCCAGACATCGCTTAGCTTGACCCCAGTTTTATCAAGACTTCATGCTATCTCGTAAGGAGAATGACATTTAGGGTACCACGTTTTGATAAGATCAAAGGCAATCTGAGAACCCTCTTGTCATTGAGCGTTGGGGGGAGGATCTTTCGTTTCACAAGGAGACCCACTGTATTTTGGCTGGGATGCTGCCTCGATTGTCAGGGTCCGGGCAGTAGTCTCTGGGACGAACAGTTTAGATCCAAGGCTTCCGCTGACGGTTCGTACTACCTACTACGTAGTAGTAGACTAGGTGAATCTGTTTCACTCGGAGTAGAAACTCTCCCTTTTCCCGCCGTCAGGACCCTGGCTGGCTTGATTCAACATAGTTACTGCGTAATTAGTATGTACCAGTAGGCCTTGGTCCGAGCCAGCACCGGACTTGATTGTTAGCTGCCCCTCGGGGCTCCAGGGATGAAATAGTCCATGCTTAGCGGGCAAAACTGCACCAAACCAATCAATCGAAGGGAACCGAAGCTCGAGGGAAATCGGAGGTGACGTTGCATCTGCAGAATCTCACGGTTCGGCCAGGACGGCAGAACAAAGTAAAAAGGAGGCAAAAAGGCGGTGCGGGGGCACTGAGCGGGAGATATGCCCAATGGCGTCTTCCAACCAGGATTGCATCGTATCAATGCACGTGTGAATGGATATGCTCATGCGCCTTTTCCCGGCTGAGATGCACAAAGGCTGTTTTGTGGTCAACAATATAAGGTGTTGGCTGATGGCTGTCAACTGATGCCGCACCTTTTCCTTCCTGTTCACCCTCCGGAATAGCAGCAGACGGGGAATCTATGCTTCTTTCCAGACTCGCCTCTGCCATGACACGGACCGTGGTTCGCCACTACGTAGCGCGATTTTGATATGATTACTATGTAGTATGACCCGGCCATCACTCTTCTTCGCGGAGACTACGCTGTACTCCACCCGCTGTCGCGTAAGAACCTTCCCAGCCAGTGGAAATCAAAGTCAAATTTCAATAGACCAGTGTCAAAGGGAGAGTCAAGAGTTTGGGTGCTGGTGTAAATGCCGCACTCTCATCCATCATCGCTCTCAACACCAGAGAACGACTCATCCTTTCTGCTTGGTATGATCTCGTGTTCATCCACAACGTCTTCATAGCCAGCCATGGATTCATCTGGTAATCGCCTCACCGCCATATCTCCCGACAATCATCAGCCATGGCTATGGTTCATGCACTTTTTCTCGATGGCTTTTATTGTTTTTGCTGCTTGCATGAGAGCGTGGATGAAATGGAGGCAAGCTGCATTGAGTGATGCTCTTCTGTTTGCTGCGCACGTGAGTCAGATTGCAGTCGACGTTGGCCAAGCATGGACGCTGAGATCTCGATTGAACAGCTTCTATATATTGGCTACTGGGTGGTCCTTCTATTCTCGTTGATCAGTGCGCTGGGCAAGTCCGAAAATATCACCACTACCCTCCAGGAGAGCAGGGCAGCAAAGGTAAGCTCAGCTGCTGCTTCATCCCATCCAAGTTGTACCAAATCAGCTGACCGCCTCTTCCTCACAGCTGGTATTTGCGAGCCGAATATTGCTGGCCATCATCCTCGGCGCAACGAAAGTATCTACGATGTACCTTATTCGGGAGATCTTCACCAGAGATGCAACAAAGTGGTGGTTTCGAGCGATTGTGGGAGCCGCAATTGTTCAAGCAGCCTTCGGGGCTCTTCTACTGTCGGTCGAGTGCTCGCCAGCTCAAACACTTAATGCAAGAAATAATGATCACTGCTCTGGAAATGTGCGTTCTGCTTTTCCTCTCAGCATGTCGAATGAAGATACTGATGTGGCCCTGTGGCGCATGAATTACGCTGCTCTGTCTTGGATGTCACTGACCTCTTTGTCAGGAGGCCCGCTGGATCGTCTTTACAGTGATCGAAGCCCTTTTAGAATGCCTGATGGTCATTCCTGTTGCGATCATCGTGATGAGGCTGCAGACCAGCCTGCAGAAGAAGATTTGGGCAATCACCGTCTTTGTTTGCAGATCAGTGTATGCTTCCTGCCTTCGAACTTTCCAACCATGATCAAATGCACTAACAGCTACAGGGTATGGGTTCCGATGTGGATGCACCTTGCCTTCTACCTTCGTTTCCTCCGAAGTGGCCGAAACAATATCGACATTGTGCCCGCCATGGTCACTGAGGAGCTCTGGGTAGCCCTGGCCCTGGTATCAGCATCCACACCAGTTTTGATGCGCGTTGCCAAAAAATTCACCACATCCGGGATTACTCTTAGCACGTCAAAGGCGTACGGTTCAAGGGGAAGCTCAAGTAATCAAAGAAGGACAGGATTCCGACCCGACGATGTTACCAACTCAAGCCAGGTGGATACTCATATGATGAGGAATATGAACGAAGGGGCATCTATTGAAAGTAGAGGGGAGTCGCAAGTCGGGATTTTACGTCAGGTCGACTTCCAGATCTCGTCGGAGACCAAGGACACTACATAACTCTCCGTCTTCGTACCGGTATCCTTCATCCTATTAGCGAGGGGCTTTTTGCTGCAGATCTTGATTACGTTTTGGGTCGGTCCTTTAGAGAGGCCTCATTGGATCATAAACCAAATGATTCTGGCATTGTTTTTACGGATGGCCCAGCATGAACAAACGGGGTAGCAAGCGACGTTCAGATTTTTGGGTGGTTCAACTCTAGCCTCCTCATTTAGTGGAGGGCCTTTGCGGTAGTTGAATACGGTGTATATATATTGAGAGAGTGCAGAGCACAGGATACATGCTGTACATAGACCCAGTCCGACACATCAAATCTTCCCATCATGGGCTCCCACGCGTATATTATGGTACCAGGTAGAAGTACTCGTGTTGGTCATGACAATACCGCTTAACTGCTCAAGGCTTAGCTATCTCTTTTGTAGCTCTCTTTGCTGCATATATACGAGCGCCGAGCTACTAATACTTACTATGGTATGGAGCAGAAGTATCATTCGCATGGTGCTAAGAATGATTAGTTTTGACACGTGTCTACAGTCTATTTCAGAAGCTTCTTCTTGTGTCCATCCACACAAATCATCTTTATCTACACCGCTTAGCCCATCCTATTTTAGTTCTGCCGTCCAGTACCTGTCACCCCTCTGAGTTACCAGCTTCGTGCTAACAATACTTCTGCAACATACTACGTGGGAGGCCTGAAGTGATATTAGCTCAGCATTAGTATATTTACTTGTAAACTCTATCTGTGCAGAACAGCTATGTTCAAAAGAAGTTAGATATAATGATTTGATCCATCAGAATAGATGCACACAGAAAAGGCTTTACAATGACGAATCATAACACGTGTCTTCGTGATGAGGACTACTCGAGTAGCTGCTCCTAGCACCAGACTAACATTACTTCAGGGCCCCCCGTTGTAGTAGTATGCCTGTCACCGTAGTACTACTACGCAGATCTAGAGCCATATAATTCCAACCGGTCAAAAACATCGAACGAGGCGGATCAGCAATGTCGTCCTGCATTAGAGCATGTGATGATCCCATCGCTCCAATGGTCAATTTGTCACATTTCAGTTCGTAGAAGTCCTACAGCCTTTTATGCTTCAAGCCATTTACTAGTTTCCCATATTGTTTGGGAGATGATGATCCTTGAGCCATTGGGTGAAGCATGAGGCAACTGCCAACGGTAGCCGTACATATTCATGCACGTGGGCTGTATTACACCAACGCTAGAAGATTTTCGCCTACTACGTACGCCAGCCATGGTCATTCCGAATCCCCCATGCCACCCGAAAAGGTCGCTATCTGGTTCAAGCTCAGAATTTCAAGAAGACCTTGATCCTGATCAAGCAATAGTCTTCTGTCATGCTGCGAAGAAGTCTGGCTAACGCTGGGCGAGCTTCATCATCCCTTTGATGGTAAAATAGAACACCCTGTGCTTGTACATGTGTCGACAGAGCTGTTCCACCCCACACCGCTTTCAGTGCATTATTTAGCTGCAGTGTTCTTATGCACTTTTAACGCCTCGTCCCACAGAGTCAGACCTCATTCGTTGATTGCTTAAGAAAACTGAGTCACAGCTGAGCATCTGGGGGTAGACGGATTCTCGGGCATGATGCAAACAATGTACAGCTCACGCTGTCACTTGCACAAGATCCAGACGTACAAACAACAACTTTTGGGCTTTAATCGGCATTGATGTTTTCCCCGTCTTGTTTTGAATGTTTGTTGGGAGTACAACAATGAAGACTCTACTGTGCATTTGATGGATTTGCATTTTTCTGATGAAGATGTTGGGAAAGGCGTCTCAACCAGAGCGGTAGGCAGAACTCAGCAAGCAAGCTCTGGCTCCGCTCATTGTGATGACTCTTCCCCACTCCCTCCTCCTGCTGTTGGGCTCATGTCTCCGTTACCAGTGACGGGTCTGGTACCAAGTACTCTGCTTATAAGAGAACAAAATCAAAATCTGGCACAACAAGCAGATAACAGTTCTTCTGAAGACAATCCCACTGCCCAAATTGAGAACATCCCACTGGTCCGCCACCCGAGTAAGGTATCCTTCAGGATTACCAATACGGAAAGCAAGAAAATAGGACATGACCATATGAACAACAACGAACCGTCGGAGACCACTGCTTTACTGACGGAAGGAGATGTCCACGCGTCCCAAAATCCATATAGTCATCGGAGCAGCGCCAAATATTTGGATGGAGAGGAGGGTGAATTCGAGACGACCTGGAGAAATGAGCTCATCATTCTGACCAAGTATTCGTTACCCCTGATGCTCACGTGTGTACTACAATATTCCTTAACTGGTGCAAGCGTCGTTGCTGTTGGACATCTTGGCAAAACCGAGCTTGGAGCTGTTTCTTTGGCTATAATGTCGTCCAACATCACTGGCTACTGCACCTATGCAGGACTCGCCACCAGCCTAGATACGCTTTGTGCTCAGGCCTACGGCTCCGGAAGACCTCACCTGGTTGGATTATATCTCCAGCGAACTGTTTGTTTTCTATGGATCATCACCATTCCTATTGCAGCCATCTGGCTTAGTGGTACACAGATCTTACTTCGGATCACCCCTGAGCGTGAATCCGCCGAGCTTGCTGGGCTTTTCTTGAAGGTATTAGTCCTCGGTGCGCCTGGGTTTGCAATGTTCGAAGCAGGAAAAAGATTTGTGCAGGCTCAGGGACTCTTTAATGCTAACCTATACGTTTTGCTCATATGTGCGCCATTGAATGCTTTTATGAACTGGTTGTTCGTCTGGGTGAGAAAGATGGCTCGAACAAGTGGAAGGATGCTAACATCGGTCCTCTCTAGCATTTCAATTGGGGATTCATCGGAGCACCAATCGCTGTGGCCATTACACACAACCTTCTTCCTCTCTGCCTATGGCTGTATGTCTATTTCGTGGACGGTAGAGAGTGCTGGAATGGTTTCACCACACAGGCGCTTCACAATTGGTACCCAATGATTCGACTGGCCGTGCCTGGATATGTGATGTTGATATCGGAGTTTCTTTGCTTCGAGATTCTTACATTGGCATCCGCTCATCTCTCCGCCACGGCGCTTGCAGCACAATCTGTTCTTGCGACTCTGTCCTTTATCACTTTCCAAATTCCCTTTCCCGTCAGCATTGCGGCTAGTACACGTCTTGCCAATCTTATAGGCGCAGGTCTGCCAGGTGCCAGTCAGGTATGCATTAATGTGACCTTAGCGATGGCCTGCTGCGCTGGAGCTTTGAATGTTGTTATGCTTACAACCTTGCGTCACCACATTCCCAAAATCTTCACGAGTGATCCCATTGTCACTGACCTGATCGTCAACGTGATTCCGCTCTTTGCTGCCTTTCAGATGTTCGACGCTCTCGTTGCGAACAGTAGTGGCCTCTTGAGGGGTATGGGACTTCAAAAGATTGGTGGCTGGGTTGCTGTAAGCTGTTACTACGGTGTCAGTATACGCAGGGACCACTCCTCAGATCTCTACCTGACGCAGATATCTTACAGATTGCGATACCCGTGTCTCTCGGAGTAGCTTTTGGTTTGAGGTGGAGCTTATTTGGACTATGGACCGGGCCAGCCATTGGTCTCTTCTTGTAAGTACCCAATCAGTTTCCTCGTGTCATGGAACAAACCTTCGTATGGCTTCTTGAGTTTTCCAATAAATTTCCTCTGTTGTGCTGATGGAATGATATAGAGTTTCTACGATTGAATGGTGGTTCATATATCAAACGAACTGGATGCAAATTATCGAAGCTGCGGCTCTGAGAAACGAGGCTGCGGTATGTTGACCATGGGACTCTCAACGACAACGGCACAAGTCGGGTTTGCAAAGATATATTGAAGAGAAGAAATGAAAACATTGTCTACTGCCCTTACGGCCACAGTGGACTTTCAGCATTGCTGAGCACGGCGTGTGCAGGAGACTACCTTTTCATTCATTAGAAGGATAGAGCCCAGTGAAGCTACAACTGCTGGCATTCCGACAAGCCAAGACCTTGATGGCTTTATCGTGCACTAACTAATTAGAATTTCCTCATATGAGAAGACGGCATCAGTCCCTCAATTTGTCTTTGTTTTCTACCATTATCTTTCACTGACAATGTTCATTATAGTTTCAGAGGTGTGTGGGAGGACTCCAGGATCTGGAATTATTAATAGCAAACAATGTTGTCGAACAGCTTGGTCCGGAAACGGAGCTGGTTGTTCCCCTTTGTATTCCGATGCGCAAACTCGTCAGGGATGCACGTGGATATGATGCATTGACCAACCTCAATATCATGCCCAGCTTTCATATATCTCTTTCCTAAATTCATACAATGTCAATGTTTTTCTGTCATGTCCTCGCCTAAATTTTCATTCTCGGACGCTGGTGTAATACCGGGACGGACCCCGGAAGTCCTTGACCAGAGTACCTCGAGCGTGTTCCAGAAATTGATTAGAAAATACAACGACGAAACTGCCGCCTTCCTCGCCTCACACATTGGCTTTGAAGACGATGATCTCGACTGGGAAGGCGTGAGGCCGTCAGGTCAAGGCAACTTCGGAGCGGTGGGACTGTGGGTCGGCAAAGACAAGAATGGAAGCAATGTAAAGGTCAGCACGACGAAGGGCACCATCACTTCATCTGCTCAAGGCTCCAGGAAATCGCTGTCAAACAGTGCAATTGGACCGGAGCGGCGAAGCGGAACCCAGAGGCACGGATACCTCCAGAAGCCTTGATCATGAAACAACTGAATCGATTCCATTGTCCCAATATCCTGCGGCTCGAGAACTTCAAGACCTATCCCGCAGACAAAAATTAGCGGTTCTACCTTGAAGCATGTCCCTACGGCGATTTGGCGGAGATATGGGATCGATACAGAAAATATAGGTGGGTTTTTGTGGCCGGATACTCCTAAGAGCATGGATGACACTGACAATTTTGCAGTCATTATCTTCCAGAAGATTTCTTATGGCATATCTTTTACGGGCTAGCACGAGCAACACTGGTTATGGCACAAGGTCCGTTCTATAATCTAAGGACGAACGAGCCGACCAAACGCCGCCTTCTGCCATTAGACATCAAGCCTGCAAACGGTAGCTCTCAAATTTCCAAAACGAGCTAACATCAGCAGTTTACTAACCGTCATCCCAGTGATTTTAAGTTAATACAAAAGGACGAGTCCTTCCTGAAATCGTATCCTGATGTCAAGTTGGCGGATTTTGGCCTGGCAGAACTGACGGGTCCAGATGATGCCCGGAATCCTATCGGATTATACGGACTGGGGTCTAAAAGCATACAAAACCTCCGGTAAGCAGAAAGACCTTGGAACTTGGATCCTCATTTGAGCCTTGCCGGACGATAATTGACGCAGAGACAGGCGATGTGAGTGACTGTGGCATTGACTTCTGATCAAGATGGCTGATGATAGCAACGCAGAGAAGCGAAGTCCCAAGGTTCGACGGATGGAAGGAATCGCCCTTGAAGAGAGGCGAGCAGCTCGAACCGAGATCCAATATCTGGCCAATGGGTATGGTGATATATTTGTTGATGATGCTGACGGATGTGTATAAGTGAATGGACGAGACTGAGACTGTTTCGGAAGAAGACTTCATTCGCCAAGGCAAGCATGTCATTGGCCCAATCCAAACAAGAAGAAACCCGAATACTCTGAGCAACTTCGTGATCTGGTCCGTGAATGTCTTAACCCCGCTGTAACAAAGCGTCCAACAGTCTGATGCTTTATCACAAGAACAAGGGCTGGCTTAGAGGGGTTCAGGACAAGTGCTGCAACTGGCAAGGATACGACAAAGGTACCAAGGCTTGTACATCTCCAACCCAATGTGAGCCTGCTGCCGCAAGGCCGGCCGCGTCAAGTACACCCAGAAGCTGCTGATAATCCTGTCGCCGAATCCACGACCCCTCGAACAGGTGTCAGACAAAGGACACCTGCCTGGCAGCCTTGTCGTGTTGGGAACAGCCAGCACATACAGCGTCTAGAAGTGCCTCTAACCACCATCAGTAGCAACAGCGAGGTTCTACCTACAACAATACCGTCAGCAAACAAGAGCGAGCGGGATGGCAAGAGACGTCGTCATAAGCCCAATGAAGACTCTGGACAGTCTGTGCCAGCAAAGAGAAGTAGGATTGCTAACATCGCCGGCAAGGTCATAGCCATCTCAGATGATACTTCTCATGCCGAAAATACCTCATCCCATCCCGTAGCTCTAGCTGCGGCCAGCTTTAGGGATCGTGAAGATAAATATCGCAACAAGCACCGGGAGACATCTAGCAGAAGTGCTGATTTTGATTGGTCGGACCTTGCTAACTGTGGGAGCAGTGTAGACTATCGAAGCACTTTATTGGAGGAGGAAGATAGAAATGCAGACCTCAGATACGCCAAACTCGGGTCATTGAAGCAGTACAAAGGAGATTCAGGAGGTCGTCCCATCCTGGGGAAGCATAGAAGTGCACAGTGAGCTTATTATGTGATTTGAGACTGTGTACCAAAATGAATTAAAAGATTTTGTATCTGGAAGTGGGAGCTTCTTGCAAGAGACTAATACCAATTTGAACGCCTACCAAAGCGCTACGACGAGGTGCTCAAGCCGCAGCAGGGATGCCCATTGATGCCTCAACAGTAACATCGATCTTCTCCTTCTCCATGATATCCTCAGTGGCACCAAAATTCTCCCGCCCACTCGCGAAGATCTTATCGAAGTCGTACTCGAACCACCTGATTTCAGGTGATAATCCGGCAAACTTCCACACCCCATCTATCTTCTTGTACCAATGCTTATTGGTGCTGTGTGCGTGACCCTTGACCGCTACGGTCGTCAGCGTCTCATCCGTATACTTTTGGTGCGGGACTCGGAGCTGATGGAAGCCAATGACTTCGGTAGGCGAGACCATCTCCCATTTCGAGCCGCCGCAGAAATGCTGGGTTTTGAGGGTTGGGTCACCGAGCACGGTTGGGGAGGAGACCATGGCAACGAAGTCTGAGGCCGGCATGGCGGGCCAGCATTTGTTGAGGAACGAGGTGTAGTCGATTCTCAGTTCTGGTGCGATGATTTTGGACAGGCGCTCCCAGTCCTGCAGCGTCAAGGTTACCACTGACACAAGACCTTTTCGAGGCACAAATGGATTGGGATGCTGTGGGCAGAGAATTGTGGCATACCTTAGCGTCATAACTGTCTGCCCACTCGAAGTAGGCGGCATTGAGCCCCAAGAAGTCTAAAAGGGATGAATTAGCTTCAAGTGTTCACGCTTGTCCATGGATGACGGGAAATCTACCCTCGAGAGTTATGTTAGAATCCATCGCGATTCAGTCTGAAATGGCCAATAAGGAAAAGTAAAAACACTGAGAAGCTTGCAAGAGATCAAGGAGCTTCCCGGTCGAAAGACCATCAACAAACATGCTTATATAAAAATTTCCAAAGTCATAGCGGAAAGTCCGAATGTAGCGGACGTCCAAGACAGGACGGACTCCGTGAGTATTGGGCAACATGCTCGGAACGGATGCGGATCAATGCGCAGTATCTCCCATTCGTCTAATCTATTTTGGCAAGTTCGACTGAGATTCAAGTCTTGAGCGTTGCTGTGACCCAGACGAGGAGATTGGGGTTATGTGGCTGATTTTCAGGCCAACCTTTGCCAGTTGGTATTGGGGGATAGATTTGGAGATGGACTTCCCTACTGGCCTACGGACATTATAGGTTTTCCTGCACAATTCAGGCTAGAAACTTCTTGTTGCCCGCAAAATCGTGGGTGTAGTTCAAGGAACCTTGTTGGACGTGCAAAAGGCGGAGTGCATGATGGATATCCGGATGCGTGAAGACTTATGTAAGCAATTGCCAAGACCGATATACACCTGCCAAGATGCTTGAATGTCACAGCAAACATCGCATAGCAGTTCTGTTCTCTCTTCAGGCGAGCCCTGGAAGGCGACGGGCGGGAGTAAGGTGAGGAGCAGAGGCGATGGTGACATGCTCGGATGTTTGCTTCCAAGCCCTACAAACTTCTTACGCCCACATCTAAGCTGGAAGCTCCGCCGTGACAACGCATCACATGGTCGGACGCAAGCATGGCACCTCAACCTGATTCCCTGTTGGTCCCTGCCATAGAAAAACCTCCCCTTACACGCTCTAGATCTAGCACAACACCTTCCAGACCGCCTTACCCAACGCTGGACCTTTCCGCGACTCGGCCCGATCCAGCTTCTCGTTCACATTCCTTTCTCTCCCCCGTCATTGCAAAGCCACGGACCTCTCAGACTCTGCCGGATGCTACGTCAAGCTCACGACTACACATACCCATTACGGCAGCGCGGCAACATCGAACCGATCGTGAGCATCGCGATTCATCTAGGCACCGTCACACAAAAAGCGATGCTCATGGGGGTGGCTTCAGATCTCACCGAAGAGACAGGAGTGACGGTCTCCCTCATCTCGCGGCTGGGATAGCGGCTGAAAGGGAGAGGAGAGCCGATCAGACGAAGCTATCCAGCGACCCTTGGACTGCTCTGGGAAATGACTTGAGGCGGATTGCATCCAACCGAAGCGGTCGAACTGGTACGGCCGGACCGGGCATTGGGGAAGGCGGCAACCTTCGCAGATCCACTTCAGATCCGAAGAAGCGAACGCAGCGGAAACAGAAATCGGAGATTGAAATATTGCTCGATCGAGCAGAAGCTAAGACGATGGCCAAGCGGGCCGCCATCTCACACAAACACGTGGACACGCTCCGAAGAACCAACGCCGAAGCAGAGGAGGAACTACAGCGCCAGCTAGCTGCCGTCAACAAAACTTCGGTGGACATGACTAGAAGGCTTGACTACACGTACTACAACCTCTTGGAGAAAGTGGGCAACTTGGTTGCTCTAGTCCAATCATTCCATTCTCTATCCTCACAAAGCAAGGACATGATAGATCATTTCACGAAGGAAGCTTCAATGCTAGAACGAGATGTCAGGATCAAGCTCGAAAGATTCAAGACGAGCTTCGAGGAACGAGAAGACCGCGTTAGAACACTGGAAGAAAGAGGTGCCAGAGCCAATACTAGAGCGCAGGATCTAGGTGCCCGTCTTGAAAAGGCACGGCAGCGGGTAGAAGCTTGGGAGAAGAAGGAGGGAGTAGAACGAAGGAGGAGGAGTCGCCTGTGGAGGAGTATCTGGACGGGCTTGATCGTGGTGCTGGTCGTTTTGTTTTTTGGCCTGACTTGGCGGGAGTGGCGATCAGAGGTCGATATTGTGAGGATGGCGCTGATGGATGAGAAAGACAGGGTTGCGCTTTTGAATCAAAGCCTATTTCTCGAGAAAGATGTGGTGGAACTGTCAGAAGTGCCGGATGACGTGAAGGACATTCTGAGCAGAGTTGCCGAGAGGAAAAGTCGTCCTGCCCAGACAAAAGCCACGTCTGAGCCTCCCAACCTCTTAGAGACAGATGAAAGGTTGCGAGCCCTCGACGAGCTCTGACCCAATATAACTGTACACGTTTCCCGTCCTATCGCCGTTCCCCCCCCCCTTTCTCACCAAAGCTAAAGCACCTTATTTCCCTTCCTCCTCCTCCCCTCCCTCCTCCTCCTCCTCTCCACAATCCGTGCATGCATCTTCTCCCCCATCCGCTCAAAGCGCTCCTTCTCCTCCCTTGCCTTCCGCCGATCTTTGATCGCCTGCACGCGCCGATCCCGTTCCACCGCTCTCTCGGCTTTCATCTCGCGCTCGAGCGTCTTGGTCGCCTGGGCTGTCTGGGCGAGGGAGATGCGCTTGCGGTAACTGCTGTGACTGTGGGTGGTGCGGTTAGAGAGAGGGCGGAAGGCGGCGCGGGGTGGGTGCCAGGATTTGCCTGTTTTGGAGGGGGGTTTTAGAGTGAGAGATTGAGGAGGAGGGAAGGGAAGTTACCGTTTTTCCTTTGGCCGGGTGGAGGAGGTGGCGGTTGTTTTTCTGGTGTGGTGGAGTCGGTTGTGGGGGTGTTGAGGGTGGAGGATGCGGTGCCAGCCATGCCTGGGGGGGCGTGGTGACCGACGGTGTGAAAGTTTTCTTTGCCGCACAACTTGGGTCTTCAGGCCGGCTTGCTCAGCTCCGTCGCTTTGATTATTTTGGCCTTACAGGAACGGCACCATAGTTGATGAGATCCTCATTGATTAGCCTAGATATGTTCTTAGATTGGCCCTCAAAATGTTTCTGAATTGACCCTTGAATAGCTGTCAAATTGGCTGTTGAATTGGCTGTCGAATTGATTGTCGAATTGGCCGTCGAACTGGTCGTCGAATTGGCCCACAAATAGCCCTCGAATTTCTCGTTGAATAGCCCTTAAATTGACTAAATCGCGATAGAATAAGGAGAGAGAGGGGGGGAAGGAAGAGAGGAAGGGATATCCTGCTTCGGATGCTGCTTTCTGTACTTTTAGTTAGTTAGCTCATTTGGTTCTTAATATGTGATCTGACCTTCAATCAATAAGGTCTGAAGCTGTGTATGCTCTGCGTTGTTTCAACTCAATAACCCGTTAATCTGTTCTGCGCTCGAAAATTGAATTGGCCGTTTGGCTCACATAGGCCGCCGTAGCCAATAATAGTCCGCCGTAACTTGCGACACTATTTTCTATCCGAGCTTTGTATCTTAGATTTCTAGTATCCTACACACACCCACTACGTAGTAATAGATGTCTTTGAGCCATCTGTGCTTTCAACGTAGACCTTCCTCATATCAACTTTCGCTGTACTGTCAATCAAGGTGACTTAGGAGACAATTGGTACCTGAATGATAGCAATGAATCATTTGCCAACGGGTTCAAAGATATTACAGCCAGCTTCTTCCCACTTTCTATTCGGACTCTACCAAATACCTGATTTAGGTCATCGACCCCGGCCTAGTGACAACTTTCTAGAATATGCGATGGCGCATGAGTTTCTGTGCCATGAAAATGATCTTAGCATCAACATACCTAGCTCCGTTGACAATCTCGATGTCCTCTTCGCAAAGATACAAGCATGGCTTTACTTTGGGCTGATCAGAGACGCTTTCGGCCCATTGACAAGATTCGATGATTTCACTGGCGTAGGTGAAAGCGGCCAGCGCATTATCGAATCAACCAAACTCCGACACTACACGTCACAATGGCAGAAACTGGGAGCCTGCTGCACCGTTAACGAGAAGCATCGGCGCTATGAGAAGATAGCTTCATCAACAGCCAGGGCCTGGAAGTCATGCAATGACCTAGACAATGCGGAAGCACCGCAAATTCCAATGCACATGATAGTGCTTTTCTCGATCAGGATACTGGTGTCGACCCTCAGGGAGATGATTCATCAGTCAGGGAAGGATACCACAGATTTAAATAGTGCCTTTCGCTTCTCACCAGAGCTGGTGAGATGGCCACGCGTGCCAGCATCGTACCGTCCCATCGTATGTTTAATGGTCGATTATGGGTGGTGCTCACACCAAATTCTTCAGCTGCTGAGCACCTATGATATCAGCACTGTATGGTGTATCACATGCGTACATGGCAGAGATATGCCAGGACTTGAACATCAAAAATGTGTTGCTGCGCCCAAATGTATTGCTCGAAATGTTGACCCTAACAAATATCGTGCACGTCATCTTACAGAGGCTTGTGGTTGTGAGGCAGTTGGACCAGACATGGTGGAGGTCAAGTCGGTCCTACGGAATGGTGGGATTCCCCTCATAAGATGTACTGTTGGAAGGCAGGGCCATATCAGCTTTAAAGTCATCCGTGCCGCGAAGCCGAAGCGCCACATCGCCTTCAGTCACGTATGGGCTGACGGAATAGTTATCCCAAAGGAAAATAAAGTCTATCGATGTCAGTTCCTTAACATGTTCACATATCTTCAAAGGGCATCCCCGGAGCTCCGAGCCGAAAAGCTCCATTTGCTGCCCTTCAATTCGTTTCTTGCCCGCCGAGTTCTCCCACGACGGACATCATTCGACATATGGTTTGACATATTCTGCATTCCGAATCGGGAGACCCCCGAAGACATGGAGCTCCGCAAGAAGGCCATTGGACGAATATACCCTATCTTCGCTGGCGCTGAGTGCGTGCTTATTGTGGACAGGTCATTGACCCGACTCGATAGCACCGAATTGTCAACCATAGACATGCTGGCCAGAATTGTCTCATCTGGGTGGATGTCACGTTGTTGGACGTTCATAGAAGCATCCCTTGCTGCCAGATCGATTCTGCTATTTTGCATTGGCGACGAGCTTGTCCGCTACAGCGACATCGATCTGGCAAGAGAGAGCAATGCTGTCTACAAAGCGCTCGACAGGGTGTCGAGAGGAGTCTTTCGCGATATCACTCAATCGGCTTTGCTACCATTCAACATAGCATGGATGGCATCACAGCCTATCGTGAGTGATATCTCTGCTTTCTGCTCTGTCTGGAATTCATTGACGAGTCGATCCACCTCCTGGCCAGATGATGTGTGGGGCATTATGGCAACATTTTTGGGTTATAGTGGGGGAGAGATCATGTCTCTGGCAGAGGAGGACAGGCTACCAGCATTACTGAAGTCAATGCCTGGTGTTCCAGCTTCTTTTCTATTCCGGAACCTACCACGATCATCCTCTGTCCCAGCATCGACTAGATGGATACCAACTAAGATTGAGGGCATTATTCGCCCCGCCGACTCTGTGATAATTTTCGGACCAAGGGGACTATATCTGATCAAGTCAATCGGGATTAAACTTCTGTTCTCAGTAAGTAAAATACCTCCTCGAAGCTTCTCAGTCAGATTTGTGGATCAGCGCATAACAACCGCGCCCTCATGGACCTGCCTATCATGGGATCTGACTGTTCAAAACTATGACATATTTTGCCAACATGTTACACTTGGGACTCAAGTTTGCGTTGTTCTCCACGTAGACGTGGAAGGCAGGGGTGGCACAGGCAATGAGACTCACGGCTGGAAAGGTATTGGCTGCTGCCTCCAGGTCACCAAGACCCACCCGAACGCGATCCCTGAAGCCGATTACCTGTCTTCTCTAACATTTACGACAAGCAACGAGACTGGGCCATGCAGCTTTGACGCCGTCTTTGCGGGCCCTACAGTTATTGTCAACTGTGATCGGGAACCGTGGTACCAGCTCAAGACAAGAAGGCAGAAGCACAAACTTTCACCATGGTTTCTTGGTAGCTTGCTGTACTGGATTATACCCACCTGTTATCTCTTGGTTTACTTTGCTATATTTATACCCTTGTGGATTTGGTATCGTCAAGGCCATGAAACTGCTTTGGTTATAGCGACCCCTATTAGTGTCGCCGGCTTCCTGCCATACTTTCTTTTCCTCAAATTCCTCGAGAACTTGCTGTTTCAAAATTGGTTCGATAGCTTTCTGCATGAAGGAATGCGGCAGCCATGGTGGAAAAGGATTATGCCCATCTGGTGAAGAGACCAGAATGCGTGACCTGCAAAGTTTTTAGATGTTCAGTCTATTGGAATTATCGTAGAAGTGGAAGGTGTAAGAAGTGCGAAAAGGTATGGTATAAGTCCTGAGCATGTACTCTGCCCGCTTTAAAGACGCACCATCCCTTAAGTCACTGAATGGGCTGCTTTCCTTTGTTAGGATTAACGTTGTCGTGATTTAGCGTAAAGTTTTGACGAAAATATAATATTCTCTTTTATTATTAGTTATTAGTTATTATTATTATTTATTTTCTGCTTCTTCTAAGCCAATTTAAAGTGATAAGGGCGTCGCGTAATTCGTTAGGTTGAGTGAGCTAGTAAACTTGACGAGGTTGCATTCCTGTTACCAGTATAAAACCCAGCTCCGAGATTACTTTCTGGCTTAGTTTCTACATAATACAACCTCCTGAGTATGCCGGTGGATGGCACCGTGGATCCTCCGTAGTTTTGCGTTCCCACCCTTTCTCTCTGTAGTACTTGACAGGGCGCGGGACATTGACTGATTATACTGGTCTTGGCACTCCCTCCGATTGCGGTATCTAGAGAACTTTTTCGGGGTAACTAAACACTAACGTAGCACAGTCATAATAATATCACTGCAGTTTGCAAGGCTCATCGTTACTGCTCACATATATGATACGTGACATCCTTTGCGCATGAGAGACGAGTCACTCTATTCAGGTAACTCCTATCTTCCAAACCCGGGACGTGCGTAAATATACTTGAGATGCTCCCTTGAGCGCAGAGACTTCGAATCTCAACTTCTCGTACTCTTCACCGCCACCTGGGTGAATTCTCATTCATCAACCATGCTCTTGCGATAGCCTACGTCCTCTTTCTTCTTACATCCTATCAACGGGGTTCGGTCCTTTTCCATCCAACTTCAATTGCTGCATGGCGACAGCGACCTCGACAAATGCTCCACATGCGGTAATTTCAAGCCAAGAATCCTCGAATCCGAATACACCTGCACATGCACCTGTCACAACCCCGCACACGCAGAGTCAAACCCTCGAAGCGGTGAAAGATATTGTCTTTGGCTCAACTGCTGGAATACTCGGCAAATTTATTGAATACCCCTTTGATACTGTCAAAGTGCGCCTGCAGGCGCAAACAACCTCTCCTCTCGGCCCCGACCGACCGCATGGGCCTCTGGATGCGTTTGCAGCAGCCTGGCGTTCAACTGAGGGGCCGTTGAAGAGTCTGTATCGTGGTATCAGCGCTCCGTTGTTGGGGGCAGCTGTTGAAACGTCTTCCCTTTTCTTTTCATATCGCGTAGTACAGGACATTCTAGTTGCAGCTCTTCCCTCGGTCCGTGCTCTTGATAGCCAGAATGGCGGTGCCCAAGTCAGTCTTCCTTTTTCTGCACTGCTATTCGCGGGGGCGGCTTCGGGTGCCTTTACATCGCTCCTGTTGACTCCGATCGAGCTCATAAAGTGCAAGATGCAAGTTCCACTCACCACAGCACATCTTGGATCAGAGATTGGTTACATGACTCCGAAGCTTCTCGGTCCGTTCCAGCTTACCAAGCAGGTCTTTAAGACTCGAGGGGTGCTAGGCTTCTGGCATGGTCAACTTGGGACACTGATCCGCGAGACGGGCGGAAGTGCTGCATGGTTTGGAAGTTATGAGGGTGTCAAAATATTATTCGAGCGGTACAATGCTGCAGAATCCCGTGCGGATCAGCAGCATCGGGCCGTATCTGAGATATCTATTCCTGCGACATCAACGACATCATTTTCCCAACAACTCATAGCAGGCGCCGCGGCAGGCATATCCTACAATTTCTTTTTCTATCCAGCCGACACCATCAAGAGTCGAATGCAGACTGAAGACGCCGCACTTGCGGGATCACGGCAAACTACTTTTCTTAAGACCGGATCGGAGTTATGGAAACAGCAAGGGTTAAGGGGTTTTTATAGGGGTTGTGGCATCACGGTGTTTAGGGCGGCGCCGAGTTCGGCGATCATTTTCAGTATCTACGAGGAATTGAGGAGGGCGTTCAGGTGATGACCCAAGGTGATGATGAGGTTGGAGCCAGCAGCATTAAAATGGCGCCGAGGGAGTTCTTTGCGTTGTGAAAACAGAGATCACGGAGCTTGAAAGACTACAGTACTAGTAAGATGAGAGGGGTTCAGCAAGAAATGCGACAGATCATATACATCAGTTGGAGTCTAGGCCAAGCAAGCTCAGTGTTACATAGAAATGTTACGAGACCCCAAAGAAGACGAATGAGGAGAAAGTAGCCATCAATATTTTGCTACGTGGAACGAACGCCCAACAGCGTACTCGCGAGCTCTTAAGCCACGTCCCTCGGGCTCGAAGAATAGAACTCAGAGCAAGCAATACAGGGAATAGGACGATACACACTAAAAAGGACATGAGGATGAGGTAGGGAAATCTGCCTCTTCGGATCCGTTGCTTCAATTGAAGATAGACACGCAGTAGCCGAAGAAGCAGTACCCAAGAAGTGGAAAGATAAAAAAAAAATGCCAATCTACCACTTCTTTCCCCCCAAACCCCCCAACAATCACATGACCCAATTAGAAGTTGATCTGATGGGACCCTCCTGTGTGATTTATCCAGCGGGAACAGTCTGCTACTCAGTGCCACGCGAGAAGTCTCCGCTACCGCTAGCTCATATTTGTTTCATAAGTATTGACAGCTCTGAGCCTCAGTGGTGGGCATCTGACAGGTCATTGCTTATGAAATTCTATGTCACCCCAGCGGGGACTCCACGGGCGCGGCACCGAGTAACTACTACGTAGTTACCGCTCAGCCTCATCCATCTGCCATCGTGTACTACGTAGTAGAATAGTAGTTCTCTCATCTCATCCCGAACACCGCTTGAGTTCACGTCGCTATACTGTTCCAACTCTCGCTAGCCAAGTCAAGTCGAAGTCGAGTCAATCGGAATAAGCCATGTACCATTATCGATCCAAAAGGGCAAAAAAGGGGGCATTCATATTCGCAGGTATATAACCAAGCTAGAGCCAGGAGAAATAATCTTCACTCTCCATTTCCTCCTTCCGAGTGACTTGTCTGTCCAGGACTCGTAAGGCGGCAACTCTTAAGTACTCTCCCTCGCTCAGAAATCTGGGAAGGATGGGTCATCTTGCAGAGAAACCATTTTTGTGGGGTTCTTAGTTCAACTCGGATGCTGCCCAGCTCCATCTCATCCTGGACTCGGGATCCATCAGGTTCCCCAAGGATCGATCCCATCGGACCGCTCCACTACTCTTCCCCCTAACCAAAAATCAAACTTCGATTCCCATCACCTGGCCATTTGCTGTTTTCATTCCACCCCGTTCCTTATCACGGGATTGCACGTAGCTCCTGCTCCCCTCGGTCTGCAGGCCCCAGATCCGTATCCACGCCTTCTCCTCCTCTTGCTTCTCCCGCCGCATGGCACTTTACCTACCTATGTCTCCTTCCCATCGCCCGTCCTCTTCCCAACCTCAGTTCCAGTCTCCGTCTCCGTCTCGCGATCTCGCGGAGGAAGAAGGTCCTGCGGACCGAAACTCATGGGCAACAACTCGCCGAGAGTCTTCATGACATATTGATTGTCCTTGTCGTACATGTAGATTGGTAGGGAGGAGCCACAGAATTCGTTGATGAATTGCCTAAGAATGAAGGACGAATCAGCGTTTTAGCCCGAAGCGAATGAGCTAAAGTTGTTGAGGTCGGGTGCCGTGGCACGTGGCTCCGATCAGAAAAGAAAGAGAGGCTGATCTCGGGATCTCAGAGGGGAAGTGAGTGATTGCGAGTCTGATCATCATGACTGGAAAACCCTAGACACCCGGAGTAGGAAAAGGAGAAAGGCGGTCCTAGCCAGAACCACCCGGGAGGTTATGCGCTGAGGCCACGGTGACTGGCCGCATGGGCATGATGAAATGCGGTAGAATAACAGATGGATGAGCGGATGAGGAGAGAAGATGATAGATCACAGGGGCGAAGCGTACCGGCACATCCCACACGGGCTTGCGGGCGGAGAGATATCGGTCGCTACGGCGAGAGCCTTGAACTTGGGGATCTGAGGACGTTTGCAGGATGCCTGTCAGCTCAGGATGGTTAGAGGATGGTCTTGTACCGTGACGAGGTGAAGCGTGCATTGGGGATGTCGTGTAGATGAAAGGGCCATCTGTTGATTGTGTGTATATGGACCAAGCAGCAGGATCGAATGGTATATAGTGAAGTGGAAAGGAAACGGCATAGCTGATACGGCATTAAGAGAATCCCATTCTTTCCCTTTCGCACACCCACACCCCGTCCACTCGAATTCTCTCTCGCGGAAAGCTCGAGACGACCAAGCGGAGCTTAACTCTCCATCAACGGACAACGCCAGAGATGCACTCATTTGGCACCCTGCACGAGATTGAGACACATATAGAAAGTCTTCTCATACCACAGCACCAGCGAGAGCGCATCTCTCCGCACAAGTTCCGACCGGATAGCATGCATTTTCCACATTCGCACCGGTGTAGTACGTCCCGTCTGTAGAGAGAAAGCAGGCGCCGACTCGGAAATTGCTGTATGGACCTATGCAGAGCAAAGCATGTCAGAGATGAGGTGGAGTGGTGGTGAACATGGCTGTGGGTAGACAAGAAACATTGGAGCAACGGTGTTGTTCAGTGATACAAACACTAAGATGAGCAGGGCGAGGAGGATCAAGCAACATCATTGAAGGCATTTTATCGAGACCGTCTGAACAGAGACGGTAGGATACGGGGTGGGACATGCGACTGTCCATATCCTCATCACCCTTGACTGCGATTCGCTACCCTGGAGGAAGAGTGCAAGAAAATTTTGATTCGATCGAGATCTCAAGTAGAGTGACTCAGAAGGAATGTTGGGATTTGGTCCAGGCACCCAGAGCACATAGACAGCACAACGTAAAGAATTGAACGCATAAAAGCGATGAGACGTGTGATTTTGTTGTATACCCAGAGAATAGATAAGGTACCCTGGCCGAGGGAATAAGCAACAATCTCCTTACGCACAATATGCAAAGTCTTTGGCATCGATTGCCTTGGTTCGAAGAAGATCTAGCTCTTGATCTGTGATGGACATTGTTGAGATGATGTAGGCCGGGTCAATCTTGCACAGAGGAGCGGTACAGATTGTTGGACGAGGTCGTGTAACCGGTAGTGGCACGGACTGGTATGCACTTACATGAAGAGATGGGTAAGTAAAGCCGCGAGAACTTACATGATACATGAAGAGATGGGTAAAGGCGCGAGAACCAACCTAACATAAATAAAAGTGTGCAAGCGTCACCTATTCTATAAATACAGATACAGATTTCGATAGACATTTTTCAACGACAAAACACACTGCATTAATCATCAACCTCATTACGGTACCATTTCGACATACTTATGTAGACATTGCCGTGTTTTGGAGGAACCCTTTACTCATCATCACCGGCTGCATCTTCCTCGCCAGCAACATCATCATTGACCACCTTGCCTCGCCTTGCCATTCCTGATGGCATTGCTTTTCCGGCTCTTCGGTTACCTTGCAGACCGTCCAGCCAGCAGCCCCTATCTCCGCAATCAACAATGAGCCCCTGATCCAAAGCCCACGCCTTCAACTCTGGATCCTCCCTTCCCCCTCCCAGGTCCTTCTTCTCTCTCTCAGCTTTTTCGAAGTGTTTGCCAATATGTTCCATCCTCTCATCCCAGGCACTCTCTCCATCAAACCGCACGTGGCAGAAGATACATTGACTCTTCTTCGGGGCCTTTCTTTTCTCCTGCCAACACCTTTGCCTGACTGCCTCCAAACTCTCCTCGAAGTCATCGTGGGCTTGCTTCGAAGGTGGCTTGTTCGCTGGCGTCCAGGGCACGTGCATTCTTCGATGGTGCTGGGTGAAGAGATCTTTGCGATTGAAGTCGTTGTATGTTCTGGTTCCGCCGTTGGGAAATTGGTTAGTTGGGTAGCAGAGGTCAGTATCGCAACGGTAAAACCCGAGTTGAAGATGCTGTGAAGAGACGTGGCGCTTCCATTCATTCTTAGAGGAGAAGCGGCTTTCGCAGCCGTAGTGAGAGAAGGAGCAGATAAAAGGGCGACTGTCACCGTTTTTGTTGTTGGATCGTTTTCGAGAGGCACTTTTGGTCTTACTCTTGGTGGAGATGGTTGGTCGTTGGGAGGATTTGAGTACTCTGTTATTGTCGGTCGTTGGTTGCATAAAAGACTTTCGCGAAAGAGTGGGTGATCGGGTAGGATGCTTGCTGGAGGATGAGAATCTTCTGGCTGATCTCGACTTCACAGGGGAATATTCCGGATCGATATCGCTGTCAACACCTTTCTCATCTTCCTCATCCTTCATGGAATCATCGTAATCTGATCGACTCGATGTGTCGGTCACAGGCGAGCAGCTTTCCGGGGTTGGTGCCATTTTTTCTGGCCTTGTCTCAATCTTGATGCAACCGCTGTCGCCCTGAATGTCGTCATGCTCTGGGTCTGGTGTATACTGAAGCTCCTTCATAGAGCAGGCAACTGCCTGATCTCTTGCAGAAGATGAGGCTACGGTCTGCCCAGCATACGAGCCCGGGGACGCGTAACTATAGTGTGTCTGAGAGTAGGGTACCGGATAGGGTGATGCAAAAGATACCTGCGAGTCGAGATCGTCGCAGTAGAGAGACACGTGATGTCTGCTTACATCAGGGCTGAAGGCGTAATCGCTCGAGGTCGAGTTTGTGGAAGATAGACTGCCGCCCCATGGCCCGCTGGGGGACATGTAGCGCATGGCTCGGAAAGCGTCGCTGCCAGACCCCCAGATCGTGCTCGGTCCAAATTGTGAAGAATCTTCTTTTGAAGCATCGACCAGAGAACGACCACAGCCATAGGCTGAGTTGGCCAGGTTGAGAAGATGCTTTTCCATATTGACTATATGAGCAGACCGGTCGGTCTTAGATGTGTCGAACGACCTCCGAGAATTGAGGCTAGGGTCGATGGACCTCCAATACTGGGCCAATTCAGGTGAAGGGCTGTAGGAGGGAAAATTCTCAACTGAATAATCTTCGGTGCCAAGTTCGATGGCTGGCACGTCGGTGTACACCTGAAGGATCTCCATTCTTGCTGTAGAAGTAGCAGCCAAAAAGGTGAAAGTAACGAGGGAAAAAGGATCAAAGACAAGAATTGGATGGATTTCGCAGGATCAGTCTGAGGGAAATGGGGACGGGTTTCCGGGTGAGTCAATTGCCCCAGAGGACGTTTGGGGGCGCGGAATTTGTTTCAAAGGTGGACCTCGAAATTGGCCAGATGGACATGTGTGAACGGCAAATTGCGAGCTTTATGCTCGAGGGGCCAAATGGTTCATCAGGATTTTTTACAGCGATCAATATTCAGAAGAATGGGGCGATGCAGAACAAGAAAGGTGGACCTACAGCAGGGCAGACTTGAGTGCAGAACATCACCTGGGAAGTCTCCCTTAACTACCTTTGATCCAAGCCCCCAAAAGAGGGGATTGAACCCTTCCACATACTATAGAGCCGCATCGTGTGGAGAGGCAGGGCGGAAGCTTCCACGATCGGGCAACGGAACTAGGAGTGTGGAAGGACTAGTTAACAAAGCCACGGCCAAATGATGATAGATTGATAATGAGGAGTCCCTGTGCAGGTGCCATTTGTCCTGACTGGGTTTGGATTGTTGGCGTAGCTGTGAGGTGGTGGACTGGTACGGGCGACAAGGAAATTGGTCTTCTGGCGATAAATCTGCCTTGCATGCGGCTAGCAGACAGACGAACATCCATTGTCCAGTGGGGTTAACGAGTTGCAACGGGGGGAAGGGGTAGAAGGTAGAATTCAGGCACCCAGGCAAAAAAGACCTTGAGAAGAGCCGCATGGGAAGCAGAGGTAGGACCAAGCCTCCACCATCCCAGCATTTGCTATGTAGAATCCAGCGGCATCAGATTTGGCCAGATGAAGGCTTGATGAACTGACAGGGATCTTCGGCTTATCCGACTGTCAGCTGAGATAGAGCTGCATCACCCTTACTACGTACTGCAACCAAATTAGCCCCTCGAGAGAAACAAGCGAAACAAGCGAAACAATCTTCTGGAAGCTCAACGTCACGCTCGACCGCCATGAGAACATGACTCAGGCTGCTCTTCTCGCCGAGGCCTTGCGGTGAGTACGGAGTTAGTATCGGGCATGAGAATCTCTCAGACTGGCAGCTCACATCGCCAGCAGCTGTGTTCGGAAAGCCAAGAGAGATGTTGCTGATCCGCTGCCGCCAGTGCCTCGTTGACATGGATGGCCAGTCACACATAATGACTTCTGCATCTCCAATCGGGATATTTGTGTCACGTATGCAGTGGGTGGATTGGCCCGTTCATGTATGGCTGATGGTTGTAACTAACTAGCAGGTAGGCAGCAATGGGGCAAAGTTGCATTAGCCCCGTTGCCTGAACGGACCAGGCGCTAGGCTACTTGTGGCTATCCGCTGCAAGCCTCAGCCTCTTATCACCACACGCCGTCTGAAAGCGGTCTCACCCCGCTGCATCAAGGCATGCTGCTCATCCAGCTCGTGCGGCTCTGCCACTGATCAGTGATTTGATCTCGATCTTTTGCTGCTAGCAACTAACTCAAGCCCGGATCCCATTCCAGCAAGCACATGCCTGTACTGGCCCATTATTCGTGTACACCGAAGCTCCCGCATGGTCAATATGACCGTCTCTGGAAAGATAAGAAGAATCAATTTGATGCTCAACCCTGATTAGTGTCGGTCGTGCTGCCCTTTTGAGACCGCGAGTGCAGCAGTCTGAGCTCCTTAGCGTAATCAGGTCCTGTTTTGGTGCTCGTGGTAGCTCTTGCGTCTTCGGCCCCGTCTCAGATCTCCCTGACTCGCACCCTTTGACCATGACTATCATACCAATCATAGTCCTCATTCGCAGGTGGTGCGTGGATTCGTTGTTGCATCTCGATTTTCTCGTCGTCTGTCATAGGGGGCCGCCCACCGAACGGAGCATTCCACCGCGATCCGCTCTGAGACCTGGACCCAGGCGTCGCTCGTCGGCCACCCGTTGTTGGACGGCCTCGGTGGTCAGCAGCGTCTTGTTGACTCGTACGTCTAACCTCGACATCATCATGTTCTTGGCGAGATGCATGTGAGTGCCTCCCGGACCTTCTGCGATCTGCTGGTGGTGGTGTAGGTGCTCGAACGTGAGGCAGAATACGTGGAGTCTCGACATACTCTGAGGAGCGTAAGTTGCGAAGTCGGGGGACATGCTCTGGAATTCTGGCTGCGGCTTTGTTCTTACCATTTTCTATATCATCAGCGAAGCTCACTCTGCTATGACTACGTCGACGAGGCCGACGGCCACGGCGAGACTGCCTTGGCTCGTCTTCGTACCAGTCATAGTCTCGACTGTCAGCTCGTAAGATTGGACGATCTGCTACAAGCTCATATTCATCGCTATTGGCCAAACGCTCTTTAATCCTCTGGGCTTCGTCCGCCGGAACGCGTAACACGTGTACGTCAGAGGATAGGGTCAATGGGGGCCGAGCTGGTCGTTCTACAACCCTGGATTCTTCGTAAAGAGAATTTGGACCATCGAAAATGTCCCGTGTTCTGACGCGTACATGTTCTCGGATGAAGGGTTCGGAACATTGTCGGCGGGAAATACGGCTCATGGATGGTGCGCGTGCGATGATCCGTCTGGATTGAACAGACAACATTAGCATTACAGCTGGCTGTGTCAACAGACAGCTGGCTCACCTTCTCGGAATGTAGTCTTCTTCCGAGTCATAGTCCGTGTAGTAGTATTCTTCCTCATATCTCGAAGCTCGACGTCGTCTCAAGTCCCGATTGTCTTTGATATAGATTGTCTCTCGGGTCGGTGATACTCGCAGCGGTGGCTCCTCTTCAATGTAGCGGATTCGTTCCACGATTGTCCCAACAGATCGAGACCGAGCTCTTTTATGGCGATCATCCACTAAGATATCCACTTCATCTGTATCGAGTGAGCTTGAAGAAGAGATAGACCGCCTTCGAAGACGGCCACGATGTTGAGATCGAGAACGCGGGATGAAGTCAACTCGGCTAGATCTTCGTCGAAGGATTCGGCCATCACCATCTGACACAACTCGAGTTCGTATCGGCTGTGAGATCGAAACAATACTTCTGCTGCGTCTGAGTCGTGCCTTATCATCAGAGGTGTCTTCACTGTCAGTGCCAGCCTGTCGACATTTGCGGCAAACCGTCTGAGCCGGAAGCTGGCCAGGTGGGATGGGATGTTTGTAGTGAAAGCGAGGTGAGCGAAATCTACCACAAATGCTACATTTGTATTTCAACTCATCCGCAGTGGCCGCTCGAGGAGGACTGAGAACTCGAGCACCAGGAGGTAAAGGTGGATACGGTTCCTGAAAAGCAGGGGCTGGGTTTGGTGCAAGGTAGTAAGCAGGATATGGCGGCGCGTAGGAAGGATACTGAGGGTACGGCAACTGTTGGTTCGGGTCATTCAGCAAAGGCGGTTGGGAGTATTGGCCAGTGTCATGGATGATGCCTTTGGCATTCTCTGAGGTGGCATTCATCGTGGTCTGTGGAGGTGTGGTGGTAGTAGGAGGCGGAGCAGGTAAGGCAAGAAGATTTGGGTTTCTCACCAGTGGCCGTGCTCTAAGATGATTTCGGGACACAGACCTGGAAAAAGAACGTGAGCGTGAGTGTGTGCGTGAACGGCCAAACGGGTTGTTGCTCGTGCCAAATACTTCTGCAAGCACAGATCGTGTGGACGGAAGTCTGGTTCGCTTCCTCACGAACATGAACCGCCCATTTGAGTCTCGTTCAACCCATGTGCTGCCAGAGTCAGGCTCCATGGGATTCGAAAGCGGAAAGCGGGTTGTGATGGTGGTGGTGGTGTTGAAATGAAAGTGAAGTGAAGGGATTCTGAGGAAACACCACAACGTACCAGGTCAGAGGTTCCTCCTCGAATATACTGGTTCGAGAAATGGAGTACCGTCTAGTGCGGCGGCGTCTTCTAGTGAATGGTGGGCGTGGAACCATAGCTAAGAAGGAAGAGAAACACGTACAAGAATAGGATAGAGAACACCTCAACTGACTGCATAACCCATAATTTCTCACCAATGTGTCTCATCTCTTCGTGATCCTATAAATGTCTGAAAACCACCACCTTACCAGTTGTTTCGCTACTACTGCAGGCAGGAGCAACCCTGGAGCTTTGCAGCATACCTTAGCACCTCTATCGTTCAGCAAAGGTAGGAGGTTGAGTTCTACCACAATTCCAAAACACATGTCTACCCTTCCTGTCTTGCTACTCATGCGGCGCAGGGCATTTAGCTGAACTTATCCTTCTTTGCCCGGAACATGGCATAAACCATGCAGCAATTCTTCACCACACAGAGCCAGCCTTTGGGCTCTCTTTAACCACATATGTCCAAGGACACTCGAAATGTGGTGCCTGAAAATGCTGAAAATGGAGCTGGGAGTTTTGCAAGGGCTGATATGTATACTCGGAAGAATGGAGCACTCATAAGAATTTTCCACTGCTGAACCGTGAGCCGAAGTCTGCAGCCTTGTTCACAAGTGCTTTTCTCTGCGTGTGGTTGATCCTCATGCCACCAGCAATATCCTTTTCACGATCGAAAGCCCTTGCACTCGGATCATCTTCTTTCTCCTGAGGATTTGTCTTCTGGTGCTCCGTGTAGAGTGTTGAACCTCTTGACTGCTCCTGTTCTTTGTCAAACCCAGAATCGGCAACAACTCTGGGCACTTCACTCACATTGTATTCACGTAGCTTCCTAGCATTATCTCTTGCCGTGGCATCATCTTTGGGAGAATCTTTGGCAACTGAGATATCCTTGATCCCCATCATTTCCCGTTGCAGCCTTGCCTTTCTCTCATCGGGCGTCTCCGTCCAATTCCCGTTCGTTTTTTGGCCTGTATTTTGTGCCGGCGCTTTAGACCCCTTTCCGGTGTTGAACTTGCGATTCTTGAGTTTTGTAGGATCGACGCGGGAAGACCAGTCGTCACTAGAAGGCGGCACAATCATCCATTCGTCTCTCATGCTCTTCATAGGTGCTGGAGGTTGCGAGTCATGTGCCGTTACCTCTGAAGCTTCGTTAGTAGCGACTGCTAGCTTTTGAGACTTTACTGTAGGCAAGCTCGGGCCGAAATCGTCATCATCACTGCTGCTATCCGCATCTGTTTCTGGTGGTTGCACAGGTCGTTCATCTAGGCTTGCAGGTGGAAGTGTGGGTCCAATTGTACGAGGTTTCTTTGCAGAAGTGGATGGGGAGCTCGATCCTGAGGCGAGTGATTGCGGAGAGTGTGGAATTATTTCATCATCCTCATTTGTAGCATCACGCTTTCTTTTCTCAGCATTCGCTGGTGGCAAACCTGGCCCAACTGATGGCATGACCGGCGCGATATGGAGAAGCTCTGAGCTCCCTGCTCAACCGCAGAAATAGTTCACAGTTACGGAGTCGTGCGTCAAAAGTAGTTGACTCCCCTGGATATTGTGGCCTTGCTAGCGTTTACTAGCTTCAGATAGGCTGACCCGTCAACTAATGATATGCTACGGTAGGAAGCGTAGTATTGTTAGCGTAAGTATTGTTAGCGTGAGCTAGTGATAACGTGTTTTTGATACAAGAGTCTGGCGTCCTCCGGAGCTTCAGTAAGTCTAGACCCCTCATCAATCATGATGATTGGCTCTGTTCTGAGAACTAATGCAGACTAATGTCGTTTCAGTAAACTGGAATCCGTCAAGGCTGTGTAAAATACAGAATTCCTAGCTTGAAGCTAACAGTACTTATGCCTCCCACCGTAGTAAGTACTTAGCATTCAATTGGCTTAAATCAGCTACTAAGTGGGATACGTCTTGAAAATACTTAAAATGTTACTTATAGAATATAGCATCATTTTATACACCTTACTCCCCCTTCATCTTAAGCCCTAGAAGTCTAGTAAGACTTAGGCGACCTAAGACACTAATTATAACTGGCTAAGACTAAGATGGCTAGCTTCTCAACCACATTTTATTGGCAGTCAACTACGGAGTACTTTTGACGCATGACTCTGGTACAGAATTCAAATGGGAAAATTACGACAATGTGGCGAGGTCAGTCAAGGATCAGGTTCAGGAAAGCTTGTTAAGCATGGGTTCAACCTTGCAAACGGCTGCCAGCCGGTTGTACCCCGCCCCGCAATAAGCCGTTTGTTTCAAGGACACTTCGTCCCCCTTCTCATTCGTTCCGGAGAAAAGTCAAGTCTCGGTCCAGGCACGACTCAAGGGTTCTTAGTTGGTCTGATGCAGCCGATGCGCCTAAAAGCTCAATATTCGACCTGTAAATGCAGGACAACGCTGCCTGTTTCTGTGTCCAGCATCGTGCTTGTACTGCTACAGGCTGGAAGGGCTATCAGCATGACTTGAGAGTCAATTAAGTTCCGAGCTATCCCTAGATCAAAAGCCACAAGTCCTTCTCCCACATCGCTGCTGACATTTCGATTCTCATGTGCTTTGTGTCTTGCCTTTCCAGCGATCTGCTCCTACATGCCCGTTCTCAGCGTTTGTATCTCCGTGCTAACCCCTACAATTCAATATGTCTTCGGTAGAAGTGACGGCGGTAGTGGCATCCATAGTCTCTGCCTTCGCTAGTGGCATGGACATCTTCAAACGCATGAAAGCGAAACAAAGATCCAAGAAGAACAGAACCAAGCCCGGCAGACTTACTGAAGAAGAATGGCAGCTTCAAACTTCACTGCAAGATCGTCCCCGAGAGATCAAAGCGGAATATGATCGCAATCTTGCTCGGCTTGGGAATCGTTTCGCTGTTGGTGACAGCACCGCACAGACTTCCTTGAACCATACACTCCTAATCCTTAATACTGGCCTTATACAAATCCTGTCACATGCACTTTCCAACGATACTAAGGCCCAAGCACTGTCCAGAAGATCATTACTCAACCTCTCGGAGAACGCAGCGGCAGATGCGGTGCGAGCCCTTGAACAATTGGAGGGTCGATTGTCTTCGACTTCCAAGTTGACGCTGACAGCTCCATTAGCAACCAATAAAAAGCCTCGGAAAAAAGGAGAGGGAACCTCAAAAGGTGTTGCTGGCCCACCCAAAGCTAGACCTGCTCACAAGCCACGGTCGAAGTTGTACTCAACCACAGAGCGTAAGAGGCCAGGACCTGATCCCCTAGTCCGTGGAGCGTGGGTGCGTTCAAAAAGTGGGACCTCAGTGATTACTTCATCTTTTTCATCTTCTGGGACAGCGACTCCCAAAATTGTCGATCTCAAAGCCGTTTCTGCCTCCTTAGTTCCGTATGGCCTGTCCCTCCCTCGTCTCTCTCATTGTCGCACCAAATCATCACCCTCTTACCCCTCGAGACTGAGCCAGGAACGACCGCCAGATCATCATCGAAAAGAGAGTTTCTCTTACCTAGATCATTCACCACCATCATATGTTGCATCCTCGGAGCAGAAAGAGCAGCATTGCCCTAATAGACACCCTTCTCTACTCCTTGCGTCTCCTGAAGTATTTACCGACATTCAAACCATGTTCTCCCAATCACCGTCCTTACCACCGCCTCCACCCCCCAAAATCCCTCTTCAAAACCCCATTTCCGGCCAAGATGCTACACTTTCGGCACCACGTATGCGTGTTCGCCCTCCATCCGTAGCAACCTTTATGACCGCCAGCACCAAAATCGGCGAGATTCCCGAGCACAGATGGCTCAATCACCATAACAACAACAATTCAGATCAAGCACACCCAATCCTCCCATGGGAAGAACAGCAGTATGCGAACAAGCCACTCCCATACACCATCCCGCCCAGGCTGGAGGACGAGCCAGCGCCAAAACGAAAGGGATTGGGTTTTAAGTTCTGGAAAAGGGATACGTGAAAGCACGCTGGGCCAGCCTACTTCCTCCGATAGGATATCTATTTGCATGGTTTCTAGCCATCTTCCTGGAAAAAGGGACTTCTATATCTTAGCTCCGTTCAGGCCACCAGTTGGTCAACCTTCTTACATACCAAGCGTAAGCAGTAGCAGAGACCTTTCCTCGAAAATCTCCATTCCAGAGCTATACAGAAAAAGTAGCAGACGCGGGAACGGCCACCGGACGAAAGACGGAAAAGGAAAAGGGAAAGAGACCCGGCTCCACAGAGTCGAAACTCAGAGTGTCGATCAAAAACTTGGTTGATCTGTTCGTGTCCTCGGCACACCTCTCCGGTTACCCTGCTCTGTGAGCTGCTTAGACCAGATGGTGTGGTCTCTGGAACAGGCCTTCTTTCAAAGGAACAAGCCCAGAATTGAAGGCTTGCGGGTAGTAGACAGTACTATGCACCTTGGGGTGCGCGATTGGTGACACTTTGGTTTCAAGGAGCTGCGGTTGGTGAGGAGGACGCCGGTGGGGTTGTGCTCCAACGTTCTCATTGTGGACGAAAACAGACTTTGAGCAAGGCGTCATTCTCAAAGCTGAGGAGTTGTGGGAATCTAATGTTCAATATTCAATCTTCCCTGTGCAGAATTTATCGTGTCATATTCGAGAGATAAGTAATATATACCACTGTCTGGGATGATCAACAGCCATGATGGGAGTCTATTGCAACTACCGCTTCTCGATGTGATTAAACCTCGGAGACAGATGCAACAGGGAAGTGACACGTACGACTGCAAAGTCTATAAGTACGGAGTCTTATGGTATGAAAGGCGATGATATGGGTTGTAAGCAATGACCGACTGGGTGATACACGACCATCAAACTTACAGAATCAACTGCTACTCCGTCCCTCACATACCTATGAAACGCACTAGCTATGATACTACCTCTGAGCCCTCGGCCCTGTGACTCCTGCACCAATAACGCTCGGCAACTCCTCACTTCCCATCTCATAGAGCATGCCCACGGCACCCACCACAAGCGCTGCCATGAGCACCCCAAAGCCCGCAAACAGGAAAAACGGCACACTGACATCTTTCCTCTCGCACGCCGTCCCGCCCCATTGCACGGTCTTGATGTTCTTGCCATCGCTGTCCTGACGCACGATGGTGGTGCCGCATCGACACTGATGGCAGGTGCTGGATTTGGCGTAGCAGGAGCCGCGGCCGCTGCAGTTGTTGGTGTAGGATGTGCAGTTTTGGTTGTTGGGGAAGCAGGAGGGGAGGAAGGTGCCGAGGGGTGGGAGGGGGTGAAAGGTAGGATTGTTGGAATTATTGGTGATTGAGGGTTGGGAGGCTTCGGATGGAGAGGAGATGGAGACGGAGGGTTGAGAGAGGGGTGCTTCTTCCTCCTCGAGAGGAATTTGGCGCCGGTTGAGATTGAGGATTGGTGGTGCTCGACGGGAGGGGAGGAGAAGGATGGTGGATTCGAGTTTGCCTGCTTTTGCAAGTGGTTCGAGGATCTTGTACCAGGAGTCGAAAGACTTGGTGATAACGGAGTTGCGTGCTTCTTGAGATAGCTTCTTCGTCTGGATAAAGTAAGTTGTGCTGTCGAGAATTTGTATGACAATCTTACTCGGGTCATGTCCAGCTTCACGACAGCTCTCAATGGTCGTCCTCCGTTGGCGAAGAGCGCAGCCAAATGATTCATTTGATCTTCCTTTACGGGTTCATCCTCTAGCAATCGATCTATTTTGTCCTGTCCAACGCATGTACCACCCTAACCAGAATTAGCTGTAGGACATGCTTAAGATCTGAACCTAGTGCTGTACCTTTGAATCAACTATGTAGGCGACATGCATACCAGACTTCAATGATGTATATTTGCTGCAGCTACTTGTATCGAAGCTCTTCTCTCCGACCATAGCCGCCATTTGGGGAATGCTGGCGAGTTGGGGGTTCGCCTTCTCGATCCTAAATCCAGGCGCAATCGATAATGGCTCCCCTGGCTAGTATTAGATATGCCAGAGAGCGTCGCTTTAAAAAGCCATCTTTCACATACCCTCATATCCTTCTAGGGCTATCAACAGTCTGTCTGGTATAGATGATGCCGCTTCATTCTGGAAGAGCGATAATGCTTGCTGACCTCCATATCGATTCAAGTGCTCCAGAACGACGTCGTCCACCGAGCCAAGGCTACTCGATTCTGTTGCGCGTAACCGACGTGCAAGAATGGCATTTGCTGTCTCAGAATCGATGGAGGAGTCTTTCAAGAAAGATCCGGCCAGTGGTTGGATATCGAGGTTGTAGAGGTAGGCGTTTTGAGCAGCAGTACATCCAAACACAGCGAGCCACTGCAGTAGGCGCAAGGACAATGCTTTCATGCTGACTGTTGATGATTAAAGGATGTCGGTGATGTCCCCAAAAACCACCGCAGACTTCTATTAGACGATTCGAGCTTCTGAAAGTTCAAGTGGTCACTCCAACTGCGGCTTCGGCCCAAATGCAGCTCAGCGGGCTTGGCAACACTCATGTGTTTTAACCACTAACAATTTGTATAATGAACAAACCGACAACATCCTACGGAGGGCTGCTGCAGTTTCACCACTTTCACATTGAAAGGGCAGCGTCATGTATGCTAACTATCCTCCCTGTACTGCCAGCGACCAATGCGGAGACAAGTTTGCAGCCTTGACCAGCGACTATCTACGAACACGATGTTCTATTGTGCATGTGTCTGGATTTATCTTAATAGCTCTTTACTATGTGAGCAATCCGCTTCTTACTAACAGAAGCCTGCCGCTTTGCACCAGCACGAGACATGTTCAAATGCAGGCTGAGTGCTGCGTAATCTATATTGAACGGAGATGTTCTTCTGCGAAATTTTGGTTCTAGCCGAGTACCCTCTAAAGTAGAACGATCCTAATAAGGAGACGAACGTGACCGGCCCACGTGTTTCGAAGGAATTCGAGAACAAGGAACTGATTTTTTGGCCTTGAACACTCCACAATACTATCAATGGGCAATAGCCAGCGGAAGCCCAATACGATGGAGGTTGGTAGGGGGATCGATCAATACATTGCATTTCAACCTATATATGCAAATCATCCTGCATAAAAGTTTCCACATCTGGGTTTCTCAACGTCAAATGAGGTCAGACAGCAATGACCAGGCAAATCTCCTTCCTGATGGCTAACAGCGCCCCACATTAGGTGCTTGAAGGCCACGTCTTCATCCTCCTTTGGCGGATGGCAAGCTGCGCTGATAGTGAAGCTATTGCTTCCAACAATTGGTATTCCGGGCTTCAGCTTCTGTGAGCTCAAAACAAGCAGTGCAAGCAGCATCAATATCCCTACACTGACAGCGCAAACGATAGCAAGTGGGCTATACCCAGAAGCCGTGATCACGCCGCTTGAACTTGCGCCAGGGAAAACGTCAGTCGGTTCTCGAAGTAGTTCATTGTTGGGCTGGAAGATCCGCAAATTGATGAGAAATATCGATTGATATATCAACCAGTGTAGCACAGTGGAACAGGCCAACAGTGGTAGAGAAAACTTCCATGGCAGCTGCAGCCAGTAAGTTTCCCTTTGATGACCTGAGGGAACAGTCACTCGGAGCGATCTCCTCTTTTGAGAAAACAGAGACCACTCTGCCGCCATAGCCATTCCGGTGATAGAAGCATTAAACATGAAATACAACCCCGACAACAGAAGTTGTGGCAGATTAGCAAGCAAAGATGTTGTGATAATAGCAGCAGCGCTGCCTCCTTGGTGTGTGGATGTGCTCACGAGGGCACTGAGATTCAAAGGCACCGAAGCCGACTGAGAAGATGTTCGACGGCCCCACCAGAGCAATGCCTTTGAGGAGAAAGACCACTCCAACAATGATACAGCAAAGCCATAATAATATGCAGAGACCCCAACGTTTCCAAGAAGTGCCCTGATACCATCGCTCAATGAAATTCTCATCTCGTGTCCATTGTAATGGCTTTGAATTTGGTCGATCGGAATGGAGTTCAATGTCTCGGTCGGACAGCATACAGCCCTCCCGCTTTGAGGTGAACTTTGCTGCCAGGCACTTGCCCTTCGATGTCCAATCAGAAGTGCACAGAAAGGATGCCGCACCATCACCAATAGTTGCCAGAATGGGCTCACGGTAGAAGAAGAGGTACAGAAATATCGAACCGAATTTGACGGCGTTACATGCGATAGCCACAGTGAGTATGAGCCGGCTCTACTGAAGTTGGCACGAGTGTCCTGCGCTGGTAGCCAGACAGTGGTCGATCTGATATTTCTCTGGCAGGATGGTCCAATCCGAGGCGTTCTTCAGTGCTGCAGAAGTATCACATTCATTATATAGTATGGCATCAGTATCGCACATCCAATATGTTATCTGAGTGAATGCTTTTGGTGTAAAACCAGTCCCATTGACTATATGGTATCGACAAGAGAATGGTGTGGACAAAGCATTCGAGTCCCCATCAAAACAATACCTCGTATTTTACGGGTTGTTACCCCAATTGTGACAGAGGCCCCTGCACCAACTATCTACCAGGTCAGTATAGTTAAGCGTGTTGAAGTAGGCCACAACTGGTAAGGTAGCGTTGCCCGGGCGAAACTGCTTGGATTGCTCTTTGATTGTTGCATCTTTAGTCACGGCAAGGAAATTGAAGTTGCTGGCTTCAATTCCAGTCGCGTACGCAGTCATACATTGCTCGGGAGTCATTTTAATCATGCTTGTGCTGTTCTGCTGTACGTGCTGGTGTAGCCAGCAGACCACATAGCTTGACCGGTCATTCTGGATATACTCGTCCATAGCTTGCTCTGAGCAGTCAATTCCAAGACTGCTGTTACTGACTAAGAAATCGTTGGTGACCACCAGACCGCTGTAGTCGTTGAAATTCGTTGTGGTAAAGACCGCAGAGTTCCAGAGCAGATGTAAGGGGAATGTGCTGACAAGAAGAGCCAGCCACAATACAGCCTTGCCGGGCGATACGTGTAGAAGGTTGCGGACTGAATGGACTCCTATCTCGAGCCAGATACTCTTCGCATGGGCTTTGTCGATTTCACGGCGTGTTGGTGCTGTTAGACATTGCATGTTATAATTGCTTGCGCCGACTAAAACAGTTGCAATAACGTTGATGGCATAATGTAACTTGCTGTCATAACTGCGAACTTTCTTACAGTCTCCTTCTATCAGAACACCAAGGTTATTAATGCCAGGAGGATAATTTTTTCGCAGATAAATCGTTGCGACCACGTTGAGAGTCAGGCAAATCCCGACTAGGACGCAAGAGAACAACGCTCCAAACCGCCAGCCATGGAATACTGTGGTCTCACGATTTTTTCCTGGCAGTGGAGAACATCCCTTGCCGGAGCGCAAGATGATCCGAGAGTACCATGTCCTAATGGCACCAGTGGTACTTGTGGGAAGATGATGTGCCACGTTTGATTTAGAGAGCTCGAAAATTTGTGTTGAACTGTGCTGACTGATCAACGGATCAGTGTGAAAAAAAGCTTGCCTCAGTTCCTCAGACGTGCTTGTGGCTAAGCTGCTTACTAACTCAAAAAAAAAGCAAGTTGTTCTATCTAAATCAGTGCGCAGAGTGCGTATTTATACGTACAGATGCTGCTAACGCGCAACGCATATACCAAAAATACTTGCGAAACCCATGCGAAACGCATTATCAAACGTCACTCAAACAGGTCAACAGCTTCATATCTGGTATCCTGCTTGGCCGCCAACGTTTCGTGGACCATGACGATAAGCGAGATATTGGGGAGCTTAGACGTCAGTCTAGGCAAGCGTGTTGAGTCATTTCTCAGGAAGTAAAGGTAAAAGGATATGTAAACCAGTATGACTCCGGCGGTTCAATCCACTATCTAGAATCTCACAGAATGAGAATGAGATCAAGAGGCTGAGAAATAAATCGACTTCTGATGCATTCTTTTGGAGAAGTCAAGAATTCTGGGGCCCTTAAACTCGGCTAGCACATATTTCATTAGTGTCATATTAGTAGGTAGTGTCGGGCAATCAAGTGTGGTATTTGAGACAAATAAACAAAGTTAACGTCAATATATATCACCACGATACAGAGGCCAAGACGCAAACCCAATAGGAGGAATGTATTCTCGGTGGCTCGAGCACATAACCCCTTATCTATATCATCACACCACACTAGCATTCTTTGATTGATTTGCCATCACGTCTTCCTGTCAGATGTCAACGCTACCCTCCGCATCAGGCACACCACCTCCCATCCCGACCAATAAGCCCAACTGCAGTTGGCCAGAAGTGTGGGGATTGTTGGCCACAGTGGCTGCCATGGCCGCATGATGATCGTGTATCTGTCCACTAAAGTAGGCATTATAGTGTGTGCAATAGAAACTGGTTGAACTACCGCACACTTCTGATCCAGCTCGCAACCATTTTACACTCCCCGATCAGACTGCTGCAGTTGTCAATGCTTGTCGAGTCAGCGAACGAGATACACGCTGATGAAAAGTACGAGTAATGTTTCCCAACGTCCAATTGGCTGCGTGTGCATTACCGCTGCTTGGAAACCACTTAAAGATTCCTGAAGACGAGTGAAAGTACGGAGTATCGACTCAGACTTACCACAGTACCACAGAGACATTGACTTTCTAAATTCGGGGACATCTTGCGTCAGGAATGCCAAGTCGTGGTGGCCAGAGTCGAGGGGTAGCATTTCATGCTGAGCAAAACTCCCCTAAATAAGGATCCCAAGGCTGCGGAAAGCTGGCTTATGCTGGAAGGGTTGAAAGAAGCGGATGAAGGTCCCTTGACCCAGGACTATGAATCTGCGAAGCTGAGAGTATGTCTGGCGCCAATCTCATTTAGACCGTTATCTGAGGTGCGAAATGTGCTGATTGTGAACCAGAATTTGTCGCCACACGGAAGGAAAGCAGCGGTAAAGAGTGCTTCCTGGGTGACGCATACCAGCGTCGTCCAATGACCCTGTTCGAACGACAGCCTGGTGCCGCCGAATATGATAAAAATGGCGTTGCAAAGCCGATTCTTTCTCGCATCCTCATTTGGAACGCTGTGGTCATTTTTGTACCTATTGTGCTGGTGGTGTTCTTTGGGGTTGTTCTGAATGGAAGCACGCAATCCTTCGCACCATTTCCCCCTAAGAACTACTTTGCCATAGCAGTCGCCTGGAGTCTGGTCAGCAGTGCAATATTGGGCTGGTACATCGGATTACTTGGCGGATCAAAGACAGAGGCAGAGGTAGCGGCAGGCTTGCTCGCGACTATGGCTCTCTGGCTGGTGTGATGTAGGTAGACGCATTTAACTTCTCGCAAGGAACTCAAAGTGTGCCGTGCTAACTTCTATCGCAGATTGGGCAAACTCGGAGGTCTGCGCAGACAGAGACTTAGTACCGCGGAAACCTGTTGGGAAACAGATTGCTTATTATTGAATCAGCAGCAGAAGACGAATCCGTATGTGGGGTCAAAGAGGAAGTACGCCGCTGGCGGCCAAACCAACATCTGCCCCGAACTCCGTTCCCGGATGATATCGTAGGTTAGAGGAGGACGCTGTTGCCGCAGAAGTGGTGTTTTCAGCCCTCGCGCCGGAGTATTTTAACTTCTGGAAATACTCACCTAGATGTGGATTCTTATATGCTGTCCTGCCGGTTCAAAGTCGAGACGCCCCAATTTGGAATGGAACGATACGCATGAGAAGCACAGGGTATTCAAAAGATTGCATGAGACATTTATCAGGCTCGAGGTCTTGAATGCTTGCACAAACACAGGAGCATCCAACATATAAAAGTCCTTCAGGGTAGGAGAGCCACTATCGCTACACCAAGCATGCTTTCACAAAGAACAAAGATTCCTCTCAGGAGTGTGGCGTGCAGAGCTACAAGCATTGAGGTCGATAGTGTTAACGTGAAAATGGGAGTATGAATGAATGGCCGGCTAAAGGTAAGAGCCACTTGCTGCTGTCAGGAGATACATCAATCAAGTCTGGTTCGACACTCGTTAGCGCTGTCCTTTTTGGCAGAATGGTTGATGCATCTTTCTTCTGCTGCTACTCGAGTACTATGTACTACGTAGTAATGGACCGGCAAAAGCGGCAGTACCCGAGGTCACACTTCATTGTACATACTCCGTAGTTACACAAGTAATCAGAGCCCCCACCTGTGCGGAAAGCTCCGCTGGGGATTTGCATCTCCAATTCCTACGGTAGACTACCCTACTCGTACCCCTTAGTATCGTGTATACAATAGGGCTGTCATTGGTCTTGCTTTCATCTTGCCTACAAGACTATGCTCCTATCCTCCATGTGAAGTACCCTCTTCAATCAGTGCATCCGTCATTCATAGAATGTTTTGCCATCCTCGAAAATCCTCTTTGAATCTCACTTCCTTGCGACTGCAGTGCTGCAAGATAATAACAATATTATCTGGCATTGACATCACATCCACATTGCTATAAATTTGTCCTTGTTTCTTAAGTTCTTGATATGTTCCCTTTGAAATCATGGCCGGTATCCTGGAACGATCTCGTCTACCAGCGCACAATGGGCTCCTCCATTTGCAAAGGGTGAAGCTCACCTCGAAGAACAGGTATACGCTCTATTTTCTTCTCATGACTCACCAAGGCTTACTCCATCAGGATCAGTACCTTCATGCTTCTGACTTCGGCTCTAGCACTTGGCTCATGTATTCCTTTACCGGAGCGCATTCTCCCTGCCGAGGTTCGAAAGATGGTTCAAGAACACAAGAAATTGCACGATAGGGAATATGGGGAATCCTGGCATAAGGAGCATCGGCGACTCGAGGAGCTCAATCGTCGATCGAAGGAGGCAACATCGGGGGTGGATTCAATGGAAAGGGCGGATCGGCCGCAAGGTGGTATATTTGTACCGATGACATGGTTGAGAAAATGTGAAAAGGAATATTACTCTGGCGACGATCCAGAATGGCAGGAATTTGTAAAACTGTCAAAAGATTTGAAGCGAGTGAAGGCAGTCAAATCTGGGTTGACTGCGAGTGTCTGTAGCGATCTAAATAATCGCGCTGTGATCACCCGCCTCCTCGGCCGACCGTTGACCGTCTATGCAACCTGGCTGGACTTTGACTTCCCATCAACAGCACCGGTCGAGTATGAACGCTCGGGAATACTTTGGACGAATGACAAGGTCACATGGGTGAGCAGAAGGGTCAATGAGCGACGGGCTAAAAGGCTCTATAGCGTTCTATTTCCCACAGCATTGCTTTCGTCGTTGCAAGCACTGAGCTCGACACTCTTGACATCTTATTTTAGTACTTCGCGAAGTCTCTGGTCAAAGGCAGGCAAATCAGATCAACAGGAGCCTATAGCAAAGCCTGTCGAAGGTTCTTCCCAACCTACAGTTGGCTCAAATGGATCCAAAAGTGCATCAATGCTAAGTACTCAAACGCGCACAAGCACACATCAGAATCTCTCCTTGGCTGCAACACCACGTGTGCAGGCCGAGCTTATCCGCAACATTATGCCAGAAGCAGAGCCGAACTCAGCCATTTCTGCTGCAGCCAGAGATTTCAAGCTTAACTTCTTAAGAAAATGGCGCAGCACGCAACTCGACATTCCACGAGGAGCCTGCTACCTGAGGGGTGAAATTGGCATCAAGGGACCAAAAGGTCGGTGTAAGATGTCTGTCTACGCAGTGTATCTGCCTAAAGAAAATGCTTTCGTACATGTTTTGGCGTCGACCACTGGGATCTGGCTAAATACCCAACGTCCACTTGGAAAACCCAAGTCTGAAAAGCCGCAGCTCGAAAATGGTCCGAAGGGTTGAAAACCAGGATTTCATCTGTATGGCAGGGAGCCAGATGGTTCGAATAGCTTTAAAAGGGGCATCTTGCTTTCAGAATGCTTTGGTGGTGCTCAAGGAATCACGGTATGACAGTGAAGGAACAGTGGAAGCCTAGTACAGTCTTGTTGTGGTTCGGCACCGTCCTCCCCAAAGAGTGTAAGTGAGTTGCCCCTCAGCATAAACAGCGACATTCGAACTGCTGTGCGGAGGAGCTTCATCTCCTGGAGCAGGCAAATAATCGTTATGAGGAGCCCCTATGTTGACAGAGTTAGCGATGGCGTCTAGGTAATAAGGAATGCGGCATGGGGAGTCTGCATTTACATGGGGCATCTGCATCAATGGAAGGTTGGCTGGACGATTGTGCGAGCACACATCCACAACGATCCCATGAAAGAATCTGGATAGGCCGTAGGCCGCATTGCGCATGGATTTACGATTGAAGACTGACAAACGCTCCAACAACTACTGCCAAGCAATCTTTTTCTCTGCCATGCCAGTTTCTCTTCCTGTGCAGCAAATACATCTTCTTTGGGTATTAGCATCGTGCTACAGCTCCGATAAGACTAATTGTCGTTCACATCTTTTTACCACTCCTCTGCTTTCCACTTCGGCCCTTGCCCTTGTACAATACCACCTCTTACTGGATGTCTTGCATGCAGCTTGCGATGGCCATCCATGCCGTCGGCGTCAACATGGGAAAGTATGTTCAGACAGGATCAGCAGTATCGCTTCTCTTCTACTTCAGCTTCAACCTTGCGCTTACGCTGCTCAACAAATTGCTACTGGAGAAGGTTGGTTACCGAAAACCCCTGCGTCCCTGATACCATCCACGGGACATTGCTGACTTATTTCCAAGGTGAAATTCCCATACCTGCTCACAGCACTACATGCAGGTGCTTCATGGCTTGGATGTGCTGTCATTCTTCGTAAAAGCAGCAGCGGTATCAGGATGCAGAATATTCGGCTTGTTGACTCTGTCAACCTTGTGCTCTTCTCCATTCTCTACAGCGTGAATATTGGGATCAGCAATGTCTCCTTGTTAGTCCTCACACCTCCACCAACCATCTCGATCCTCATTTTGACCTCTTGCACCACATTGTTCTCCGCATATGTCTAACATGAATCATCTCGTGTGATGATAACTGGCTAAATTTTCTTGAATAGGCGTCTCACGTCCCTCTCTGTACACCAGCTCCTCCGCGCAATCAGCCCAGCAATCACGGCTCTTATCCTTCGTGTCTTCTGCCGGAGGCAATACACATGGTCTTCCTATGCATCCTTGATCCTTGTCGTCTTTGGTGTGGCCCTCGCAACAACCACTCCTAGCCAGAGCACCCACATGTCGTCAACTCCAGGCAATGTATCTGGCATCCTCCTCACCCTTCTGGGTGCATTGCTAGCATCATGCAAGCCTATTGCTGCGGCTGCATTACAGAAATGCAAGTCGCCTCCGGGCGAAGGCGAAGGCGGGAAAGGCCTTAACCTGAGCGCCATGCAACTCCTTCACTACATTTCCCCACTTGCATTCCTGCAGTCTATTCTTTATGCCTGGATTGCTGGAGAACTCCGTCATCTCCCTTCCTCACCCTCCTCCGCCTCTCGCCTGGACACTACAACCGGAGAAAATGAGAAATTTACCATGAATGCAAGTTTTGCCATCTTTATTACACTTAATGGTCTAGTAGCTCTTGGCCTCAACATCGCATCTTTTGAGGCAAATCGGAGAGTCGGGGCGCTGGGGATCACCATCGCAGGGAATGTGAAACAGGTCCTCGTCTTGGTGTTGGATGTGGTCGTTAATGGTAAAGACGATATTTGGACTTGGCGGATGTGGATAGGGGTACTAGGAACCGTAGTGGGGAGCTGCTGGTTCGTGGTTGAAGAGGGGCGTCAGGGTGAAAAGATGCGGAGGGGCACGGTGGAGGTGGGGATGCAGATGATGGAGAAGGAGAAGGAGAAGGAAGGAGATAAGAACAGGGTGCTGGAGGAGGGTCGTGCAGAGAATTAGAGAATTAGAGAATTAGATGTATTAAACGGGCGTACGCCTGGCATGTGTATTGATATGGTCCATGAAGATCTGCCACTCTAAATTTCGGGCCGCGGGCCCGCAGCGATCAAGATCAGTAGACGGGTGACCACCACCCCACCAATCTCATGATCTCATGTGAGCATTATCGACCCATCTTCACCGCTGGGAACACATCTTTTCCAAACCTCACCCTCCACTCACCTCAATGGCCCTCCCACCCCAGTTCGCAGGCCAACTCCTCCCCGCCTCCACCCAGTCACAAGTCCCTCACACCCTCGAAATATGTACCCCCCCATCCCCCCAAAATCCCTCCCTATCAAATCACCCAAGATCCCTAACAGCGTAGCGCAACAGACCTCGACTACACCTGTCCCTACTCGCGCAAACTCTTCCAGACCCTCCACCCGGCCATCACCAGCCTCGTCACGCAAAAATACCCCAGCACACTGCGCGTCATCTTCCGCCAGCAGATCCAGCCCTGGCACCCGTCCTCGACGCTCTGCCACGAAGCCGCCCTCGCGGTCCTCCGCCTCGCACCCACCGAGTTCTGGCACTACTCCGCCGCGCTGTTTGAGCGGCAGACGGAGTTTTTCGGGGGCTTGCGGAGGAGAGGGTTGGGGTGGATGGCGAGGAGATGATGGGCTTGTTGAGGATTGCGGAGGGAGGGGGCGGAGGCGCCGGGTTGAATGATGGGAATAAGGTTACTGCGGATCTGAAATGGGTGGTTAAGAGTGCGAGGGTGGTGGGGGTGCATGTGAGTCCTACGGTTTTCTTTGATGGGGTGGAGGAGAGGACGATTGGTAGTAGTTGGACGGTTGGGCAGTGGGAGGAGTGGTTGGAGAGGAATGTTACGTGATAATTAGGGATTGGACCGGAGGGGAGGGAAGGGTTGTGAGAGGATCCAATACCATTGCATGTGGGGTGGAGTTGGGAAGCTGGTCTGAATCAAAAGCAAGGTCTTTGTTTGCTCGAGAACTTCTGAGTCCTGAGCTTTGCTGGTTGCTGGTTGCTGCTCGCTACTCGCTACTCGCTGGCTGGGTATGATAGCACTCCAAGACTCACTGTGAGCCGCCAAAGTCAAAATGCGCCGTATCCATCATGCATCATGCATCATCGCCGAAAGAATCACTACTGTTGAGCTGATGGTTGATAGTTGATCGGTCGCCTGGATTCTAGATTAGTAAGGTACTATACCCACAAAGTAACGGGATTCGTACTTGAACAGCAGAATGTGTGGCTCCGGCTCGTGGACCTCATAGTGCTCCCAACCCAGACTCTAGATTTGGTGGTCAGCTTTTTTGCCTACCAGCGAAAATCAGGGCTCTATACCTGTGTGATTCCTAGTCCTCTCCATTCTTCCTCCCACAACAGTTTCAGTGTACCTTTGGACGGGTCGAAGTAGTCACGGGGAATAGCCTTGAGCATAGCCTTTGGGAGCTGAACATGTCGGTATTCGTAGTAGTTGTCAGAGTATCTGAGCCAGTCAGGATTTGCTCTCAAAATTGTAGGTTTGAATGTGTCTCACCTCGCGGAGTAGCCGATCGACTCGATGTACTCATCCAAACGTACGCGCTCTTGTTCTAGTAACAACCTTGGCTTCGGGTTACGTCTCGAGTGATCGAGATCCGGTAGAGACATGGTGGTGGCTCAAGTCGTTTGTCGGTGAGTATGTGAGGAGTAGAAAAGAGATTTGTGTGTAGAAGTTGCGATGTAGTGTAAAGGACAAGGTCCAGGCTGCGGTGTCGCGTGCAGTGAATGTTTGTGACTTAGGTTAGCGCCGAGAATATCCAGGCTCCGGCTGTTGGAGGTATAAACACCAGACAAGCTTGTAGACAGCTATAAGTTGTGAATGAGTGAAGTGTTTACCAAGATCTGATAGACAGCAGATGCCGCGTATGGTCGTGTGAGAGCAAGACGAGTTTCAGGCAAAGCCAGATGTGGTAGGAGCACAGCTTTCAGCCTGAGAGAAAGAGCAGCTTATCAATTGACGTGAGTAGACAACAACAATGTTTAGTGGACACAGGCATGCGAAATAACAGCCTCTGCTGGAGTCCTGCTGGAGTCCTTCTGGAGTCGTCCGAACAAGTCCAAGTCGGGGCAGTAAACGAGTGAATGTAAACACGCACTTCTTCCACAGCACAAACAGCCCTGGGTAAGCCAAGCCAGGCCAGCTAAGGGCCGCCCCCACCAATCTGCTGTCAGAGGCACCCTCACCCACGTCTTGCCACGCAATTATTGCCACACCCATCAACCCATATTGGCATACCCTTTGAAGCTACCCAAAACGCGTATGAGCATGAAGAGTATGTGCACGGTCTTGAACCAGGTCAGTAATACTGCTGAATCTTTTGTTGAAGCTGTGGAGACTGATATCCTGCGATTCTGAAAGATCTGCTTCAAGTCTTCAATAAAATCACCCCCGCGCAGTTCAGAGAGCATTGTCCTGGTCGAACTTCGGACGCATTATTGATGAGTGTCAAGCGGAGGGCCAGCTCCGACATGGCTACCCCAGCGCCCAAGAAGCGTCGAGTGATCGTAAGTTTACCTCCTGCACACCCTCATCGTCACTATATCCGCCATCTTGCCGGGGCGTCACGGTCGCACCACCCATCATGGTCGCTTGTCGCCATGATAGCCAATATGCAGCAGTGGATAGCCCTGCTGCTGTGTGCCGAAGAATCAGCTGCTGCACTTATGCATAGGGATTGCGCAGTGCCAGAGCGGCTCGAGAGAGCGACCACTATCCCCCTTCGGCCTCTGCAGCCCGTGCAGTTGCAAGCCAGTGCTTTTGCGACCAAGACCTGGCTAATGTGAATGGAATCCGCAGGAGGATAATCGCTGGCCATCTGGAAATGAAACTGCTGAAGGCACAACTGCAACCGGGTTGAAATTGCTCGAGTCTCTCAAGAGTTCGAAAGACAAGACGTATGTAGTATCATTCAAGCTGCTCACAGCTATGCAGCACACCCATCGTTGCTGCGAATCTCTATGCTATCTACTAACGCTTTGCAGAGGTCGAATCGTTGCAACCGAGTTCCTCCAACTGCCACCTAGGGTATGTGTATATGGCACGAACCACTGATGACGAGAAACAAAAAATTGCTGTAACTAATACCTATGACAGACCAATACAGAGTATTACCGACAGGTCAAGCTTCCTCTCTCATTCCAGGAAATCGAGGTATGTGCCAACGCCAGCGCCGGGCGGGAATAGTCCTTTCCTGTGTGGTATGGAAGTGAGGAGGATATATGATAGTAGCTGATAAGCTTGCGCAGGACAAATTGAATGCTCTTCAATATGAGAATATGACAGCACTCGAGTCGGACCTCAAGCGTATGGTACAAAATGCCAAAGAGTTCAACACCACAAGCTCAAAGATCTATGAGGATGCGGAGAGGATTCGTAAAGCATTATCGAACTTCATGCCGAAGCACAACCCAGCGTACAAGGATCAGGAGTACCGTGCAGTGCCGACGCCGATTCCGGACGACATTGAAGATAAAGGCCATGTCAGTGAAGCTGCAACCCCCGTGGATGCACTTGTAGCCCCGACGATCAAATTAAGAGTGAATGGTTCGGCAAGCCGGAAGAGCGCAAATGGTGTAAAGGACGAAACCCCTTCGGCAGGAATGGAAAGCATGCAACAAGAGCAGCTCAAAATTGTGGAAGAAATGATCGAGCTTCGAGATCCAACGTGTGTTGCCAGAAGTGTTTATGTCTGTTTGTAGCCTGTAAAAGCTTACCTCCTACAGTGATGCGGACACCGAGATCACACTTGAGTTCTACGAAAAGCCTTCCAAGCGAGACTATCCCGACTACTACAAACAGATCTCGCATCCAACGGCTTTGAAAGACATCCAGAAGGCGGTCTCGAGCAACAAATTTCCAACCTGGGAGTCTTTCATTACAGAGGTTGAGTATCTGTGGGAAAACGCCAGAACCTACAACGAAGAAGGCTCCTTCATCCATGAGAATGCAAATAAGTTGCGGGTATGCTTTCCAGTCTGTTGTATTCTCCACCTAAATTGCTAATGATGTAGGACTGGTTCTTGAATCGACTGTCAGGTATTGACGGTGCACGAGATATTATGCCACCCAAGAAGCTCATCCTCAATCCACCCAAGAATCCGTCGCAACAACCAACGCCACGCATCAAATTCACTAACCTTAACAAAGATACTACACAACCTGGTATCACTGTTGACGAAGAAGCTCGACGTCGGCAGGATGAGCATGTACGGGCTGCTTCTCGAGGCCAGGTCTTTGGCTCGGGTGAGACACCAGTTCGCATGGCTCAGCGTCCTTCTAGCCGTAGAGAATCACCACGTGTCAGCGCTACACCTGTAGGCAAAGTCGAAGCCGGCTTGAAACGAAGTGCATCTGTCGCTTCCACAGGTGGCGCTGAAGACAAGGGAAGTCTGGCGCAAGACAGCAGCATGGCAGATGCACGTCCAGACAGTGACCAGCCCGCTCAGCCAGTTGGCAATCAGAAATTGAGTCAGGATGTGACCTCGACAGCATCGATGCAACCACCAGCTAGTATCCCTCAGCAGTCTCAGCCCGCCCAAGTTCCACGCCCTCCAACTGCCACACCAGCTTACCTAGTCGAGACCGCCTTCGATCGGGTCATGAGAGATCCACGAAAGGGTAGACTTTCCATCATCGGATTTCTAGTTTGTAAGCTGACAATCTCACAGGTATCGAGGATGCTCTGTACACGCACATTGAAGCCGAAACAGACCCGGAGCTTGAACATCCTCACCCATGGAAAATGACATACTTTCCCGAGAAAACACAAACCCAGCACGGGATGGTAATCCATCTGCCCCCATCGCATCCATGGTTGCAGATGACTCTTCATCTCAGCCAAGAGTGTCTCGGTCGTGCACAGTGGCGACCGGTTTTGAGCAGAGACCTAGCAATCCTCTATCCCACACAACCAACCGTGCGTGGTGTCTATACCTTCCACTTCAGACTTCTCCCTGGAGTCAACACGATCTGCGCCGATTTTTTAGCTACGATAAACAAGAAAGGAGAACCAGCACCGGAATGGCCCCAGGAGAGACATGACTTCGAGCGATTCGTCCTTACAGTCAACTTTCTAGCACAAGAGATCTAGCATATGAGGCATGGAGTCATAGTATTCTTTACACGGAGATGTTATGCGCAAGCAACTGGGTGTACTATTATGGGTGATGGCCAGTGTGCCTGACTTTGTCACCGATGCACCAGGAGAAGGGCTAGTTAAAGATATGGATTAAGTGCTGTTATAGAAATGGCAACTATTTTGTCAAAGACGGACCACATTAATGTTTTAAGCAAAATACATTATAAGTCTGAGGATTTCATCAGATGACAGACGACTAAGCTATCTATCCTTGTACACTCTAAGCAATCTTATGGTTAGAGTAATCTAAGCGCACCCTGATGGCTCTTTTAGCATGATTTTATGAGAGCCTCTTCCTTACTGGCCTCGCCGATCTTAACCCCTTACGGGTGCCGAAACGGGTTTATAAAATGAATGGATGGACAAATGAATCAATCAACCTCTTCCTGCTAAGCACGTCACCGTCGGCTTCTTGTGGTGTAACCACGTGCTTCTTCATTTTCAAAACTGAAGCAAGTCCCGTGCTGGCTCATGCTCTCCAGTAAAGGCATGTTTCTTTTGCAGTAACGAACACACGTCTCAGCCCGGAATAGCTAAAAGCTAGTCTTTGTTCTCCAAGGCAATCGCTTCTCATCCATCGAGCAGCGAGTCTTTTGACTATTTTCTAGCAAAGCCAACGAGAACACATGAAGCAACATTCACTTCTCCTCCTATTGTCAGTTGATAACATGGTGACTCGCATAGCGTAGATGTAGTGATGTTGTACCCGGCCACAATTAGAACATTCTTCGTTGTGTATGTAGCCGTGCTACCCCTGTGCAGAACACTTGTGAATTCGGAACAATTATATGTGTAGCGGCTCCGCTGCGGTCCACTGCTGGGCAAGCTGATCTGAGCCAAACTTTAATTTTTCCGCAAAAATTGTGGGGCTTTTCAAAAAGTTCGCAAGCCAGGTCGGAACTTTTTCCAATTCATACTGTTAGCCAGGCTTTCCGAAGCATACCTCACAACCCTTACAACCCTTAACCTCTGCCTACATTCAATACTTCTCCTGCTAGCGTTCTCGAGTACGACAGGCTGACATGGCCGAAGAAGTCTATGAAGGTGCCATTGGCATCGATCTCGGTTCGTCCTCATTTGATAGCCTCGCACCAACCGACTGTGCATTGACCTTACAATCAGGAACAACATACTCTTGTGTTGCTAACTATGAAGGCACCAATGTCGAAATCAGTACGTTGCGCCCCTCTACATGCCTCGCGCAATATGACAAACTTCTCTTGAAAAAGCACATTTGCTAAGATCTTTCAATAGTCGCAAATGAGCAGGGCAGCTTCACCACACCTTCATTCGTGTCTTTTACGGACCAAGAGCGCCTCATTGGAGAAGCAGCAAAGAATCAGGCTGCCATGAACCCGAAGAACACTGTCTTTGACATCAAGTAAGATCGAGGAAACTGTCCAGCCATAGCTCGAAATTACTAACTTTGAGTAAGGCGCTTAATTGGTAGAAGGTTTGATGATCAGACTGTCAAAAAAGATATCGAATCATGGCCGTTCAAGGTCATTGATCAAGGCGGCAACCCTATGGTGGAGGTAGAATACTTAGGCGAGAACAAGACCTTTTCTCCACAAGAAATCTCTTCAATGGTGCTGATGAAGGTTCGTCATCCCTACATGCCTTTACCTGATATATACTGATACGTGCCCTTAGATGAAAGAAGTCGCCGAGACCAAGTTGGGAAAGAAAGTCGCTAAGGCTGTCGTCACGGTCCCTGCATATTTCAACGACAATCAAAGACAGGCCACCAAAGATGCTGGTGCTATCGCTGGTCTCAACGTGTTGCGCATCATCAACGAACCCACTGCTGCCGCTATCGCATATGGTCTTGGATCTGGCAAGTCTGACAAAGAGCGAAACGTACTGATCTACGACTTGGGTGGAGGCACATTCGATGTGTCGTTGCTAAACATTCAAGGTGGTGTCTTTACTGTCAAGGCTACTGCTGGTGATACACATCTAGGAGGACAGGACTTTGACACGAACCTGCTGGAACATTTCAAAAAGGAATTCAACCGCAAGACGAAGAAGGATCTATCCGGCGACCCGCGAGCATTGCGAAGACTTCGAACAGCTTGTGAGCGAGCTAAGAGAACTCTGTCGAACGGGACTCAGACCACTGTTGAGATCGATTCTCTGTTCGAGGGTGAAGACTTCAATGCTCAGATCACTCGTGCCAGGTTTGAGGACCTGAACGCGAAAGCTTTCTCCGGGACCTTAGATCCAGTGCAGCAAGTCCTGAAGGATGCAGGTCTCGATAAGTCAAAGGTCGATGAGATTGTGCTTGTTGGTGGCTCTACTCGTATCCCTCGTATCCAGAAACTATTGAGCGACTTCTTTGATGGCAAGAAGCTCGAGAAGGTTATTACATTTTGCTCTGCGCATGTTACCTAGCTGATCCATTGCACAGAGTATCAACCCTGACGAGGCCGTTGCCTATGGAGCAGCTGTTCAAGCCGGCATTTTGTCTGGCAAGGCCACATCTGCAGAAACCGCAGATCTGTTGCTTCTCGATGTTGTTCCTTTGTCCCTTGGTGTCGCTATGGAGGGAAACATCTTCGCTCCTGTTGTCCCCCGCGGACAGACCGTACCAACAATTCGAAAAAGGTGAAGTTCATTTCATATCTTTGGTTCCTTTCCCAACATACCAACCATCGCGAGCAGCTACTGCTTTCATATCGTTGTTTCCCTCCCCAACATACCAGCTATCGCGAGCAGCTACTGACTAATCCCTTGATAGAACGTTCACCACTGTTGTCGACAACCAGCAGACTGTCCAGTTTCCCGTCTTTCAAGGCGAGCGTACCAATTGTGAAGACAACACATCTCTTGGAGAATTCACTCTGGCTCCCATTCCACCAATGAAGGCTGGAGATGCTGCTCTAGAAGTTGTCTTCGAGGTGGACGTCAATGGTATCTTAAAGGTCACAGCAACAGAAAAGTCATCTGGTCGAAGTGCCAATATCACTATCTCCAATGCAGTCGGGAAACTGTCTTCATCCGAAATCGAAGACATGATTACTGATGCCGCAAAGTTCAAGACCAGCGATGAAGCATTCACCAAGAAATTCGAGGCTAAGCAGCAGCTGGAGTCTTATGTTAGCCGTGTTGAAGACATGATCTCCGACCCAGGTATGTCGATGAAGATGAAGCGCGGCAACAAAGAGAAGATCGAGACTGCTCTGAGTGATGCCATGGCCCAGCTTGAGGTCGAGGATTCCACGCCTGAGGACCTGAAAAAGAAGGAATTGGCTCTGAAGAGATTGATGACCAAGGCAATGGCCACTCGGTGATCTGTCTTATTGAAGCTGCTGCCACCTGCCTTTCTCCTTTTCATCCAGTTTTGTCGAGCATGCGTCCTGCCAGCTCTTCTAGTTTGATGTGCAGCAACGTCTTCTCCTCCATGATAAATAGACTAGGGGTTCAGGGAGAGCAGCGGAAAAGTCGAAGCGATTTCATTAGCTAGATTGACAAAAGAGAACTCGAATCCAAAAGCCAATTTCACCCCATCACCGAAGTGCTATAGATGATGGGATCTTTAGGGATACGCCATTGATCATGGATCCCCGCTCGAGTGCCTGGTTAAAACAGCTGTTGCCGCTCTCGGTACCTTAGACCTTGGTACTTTCTTTCTATGCAAACACCATACAAAGTAAGTTGTTCCCAATTTGAACTACCATGGACTCCATCCCCACTTCCTCTCCAGCATTAGCCGCATCCTTCCAGGGGGACTACGAACGCATTTATTGTTCAAATGAGTAGTAAATCTACGTTGTATGGCCTGGAAGACCTACTATCAAAAGCTCCTCTTTCGTCAGCAGCTGCTGCTTCTTGACGGAACGTGGTTCTGATACACACTTTGCGCAAAACAAGCATGTTATCCTGCTCGAGACAGGTAAAGGAAAGGTTAAGATCAAGTTGCAAGTCATGATATTGAGACCAGTAACGTTGATTTTTTCGGCCTAACAGCTCAACTGCCTTCTACTTCACAATTTCTAACTAGTTTCCGGGACGTCCAACGCTGCCTCTGGCGTTGGTGTCCGAGCGGACTGCCTCAAAAGCGGTACGAGAAGGTTGATGCTTAAACAGGAAGTGACCATGACGGTGCACGAAGGCCACATCAGCGACAATTCTAGGTACATCAGGATTCATGTCCGCCTCAACCGTGTTTAGCTGTCCCCAGCCAAAAGGTGACTGAGGAGCATATTAGCCATCACCACCAGATAGCTGTTCGAACTTGATCGCTTTTGACTCAATGAGTTATTTATGAAACTTCACCCATCATCCATTTCCTTCCATTTTGTTACAACAAAATGCACTCGTATGTCTTAATTGGTCAGGTCTTTGGGAAGGATCACGTATCTGAAGCCGAGGCGGTTGAGAAAGTCGCAAAACAAGCTCGGTCCTCGCCGAGCGGTCTTTCGGCATGAGCCTCAATCCATCTCCCTTCAGCCACGGCACTACCGGCTCGCAGACGATGATCAACGAGTTCTGTAGCGCATGTTTCATCTCTCTGCACTGTTTCGTCTCCATTAACTGCTCCGTCTCGCTTTCGCCAGCGAGCCCCGATTGGTCGGGCATAGACCAAAGACCTTTGATGGCGTCCTCGGATTCGAACTGCGTTTCCAATATCAGGCGTTGCAGTCGCAGCGCTCGAGACTTGGAGTCGGATACCGTCTTGCCCGTGCACCCGCAATCCAGTGGAACTTTGCGAGCGACTTCTTCCAGCACAAATGGTGTTCCTACCGTTGAGGCTCCCCAGGTTGTGTTTGAATGATCGTGAAAGTACTTTTCGAGACCGGAAATCAAGGTTGTTTTGCCGCTGGACTGCGCGCCAACGATATAGATATTTTTTGGCCTTTGCTGCGGTTGGATGGCCTGCGCCATTCCTACCTGCCTCAAACTTGATGGGGAGTGGGAGTGTACTCCGTAGGTAGACTGAGACACTGGTATAGGGTTCCGGAACCAGCCTGCTCGGGCTTAGATCTATGGAATGAATGATGATAGTAAGGCTGAGGTGGAGCATACCTAGTCCAACCTAATGAAGGAGTGGGTCAATGAGCGAATGACTGCTGCCATTCAACAACAAAGTAGTTTGTAACAGCTTAGGTTATACTCTCTGTTGAGGACTTGTGCGCAAAGTAAGCGGACAACTTCCCATCGGCCTTTCCGGGTGGAAAGGCCCAAGAATATTTCTGCATGAAAGCTTCTATCTCGGCGTGCATGCTGTCTGATGCCCGTGAGCTGGCCACTGGATCGACCTCACCCACGCTCTGCAGCTCAACTTCACCAACCATATGCCCGAAACTAGCAGAATCGAGCACGACTTCGAACCTCCGGTTGGCTCTCCACCTATCCCGCACCGTGGTAAAATGAGCCATCTGTGACAGCCCGAAGTCAACGCTGTGTGAGGATGCTTGTCCGGTGCATCGGGCTACCAGATCGCCAATCTCATCCTTCCCAGCAAGCTCCTCGAACGTCGAGTTTTGGTAGTCGCCGCTCTGACGTACTTTCGCTTGCCAGCGGCCATCGCGTTTTCGCACATAGATGCCAGTTGAGGACAGCTTTTGGTGCTTATCGAAGTACGTATCACTGAAGGTCTTGCGTCCAAGGTACGACAGCTCTGGGAACGGAGGCTCGCCCCCATTCGCTCGTAGCAAGTTGACAGACTCGACAGTGCAGCGGAATTTGCGTTCCACTTCGAGCGTTATTTGACGAGAAAGGCGGGCCGCAGTCTGCCTCATTGCGAGCTATTGCCCGGTTGAAAGAGGGCTGACAGTTTCTTTCCGAGATCAGCATTCAAGCAGACATTCAAAATTTACAACATACCGAGCCGTTCAGGGTAGCTTAGGGAGCAGCTCAAAAGAGCATCTCAAGGATATTTATGCATGTCCTGGGTCTAGAAAATAGGAATTTCCTGACCGAGTGACTCGTCTTTCACGTGAAAAAGATGTTAGATGTCAGATACGTGAGCAGTGACGATGAGCCTCCCACAGTTTGCAAACTGCAGTAATACTATTATGACTGTACTGTTATCTATTTGCTGTGATCGACGCAGGCGTACCGCGTCACAGTAAATCTCCATACAAAATTAGTGGGCAATAGTATATCAAGCCCTGACCCTGAATGTGGCTGTTTGCAAATAATTCTGTTAAATATGGCTGTCTGAAGACATTCCGTCTACAGTGACCCTAGAATTCTGTGCTCGGGTTATCTCGTTACTGAGGTGCTTGCTTACTGTTGGCTGGTAAAATACTGACTCTTCTGGATTTTGAACCGTGGTTCTGAGGAAGGGAGGGGCCGAAGGGCTGAATCTTAGATATAGGAATTGTTAGTTAATTAATGGTAGTCTGTTCTTGATTAGGGCATTAGAAGTACCCGGGCCTATAACTAAAACGACTGGGGCCATTTAGACCCGCGTCAACATAACATATATTTCTGACATCTCCCGACCAACGTCATTCTTTGCGGCTAGTTAGTAGTGGCTGTAAACCTCTGACCACCCTTGCACAGGGGTTGAGCAGTCTATACAGGCTGGGAAGTGATCGATGGTTTTGCCCGCCTCTTCAATTGCTCTACAAAGATTTGAAAGAAACCGCGGCTCCTCTGAGGCCAAGTACGTGTATAATCTGCAGGCACCTTGTATTCCTCATATTGTTTTTTCTGGTCACTGAAACCAAGCCTCTCTGCGGATTGGATCGTCGTACTTGAAGTGGACGACTCATCCTCATCGCTGGATCGGGACAAAATACTGAGAAGTATTTTCTAGACAGTTTCTGAGTCTATTGTGCAAAAGCCAACATGTAAGTCGCTAAATATTGTAGCCAGGTCGTGGCTTCCTCGGCCGTATAGCTCCCGTCATTATAGCAAAGAGACAATGTAGAAGCGCCTTTCCAACTGTCAAGTCGGAATGACCTATCGCTGGTCAGTGACAGATATGAAGATCAAGCAATGACGAGTGATTGTAGAGCGCCACTCATGGAAGTTCAGACTCACATGGACGGCAAATACTTATTCAGGAAGAAAGAAACATTCTCTACAGACATGAGCTTCTCTCCTGTAGCCGCGCTCGTAACATCCCCAGGAATGAATCGGTCATTCATTCCGTCACTGACGAAGATCTATCAAGACTTGGTGTCAGTAAAACAGTGATTCCGACCTGAAGAGAGGCAGGAGAGAAATGTACCGCATGAGCCATCCCACCGAACGGCACTGATTCCTTGGGGCTGGCCAACATCAGCTTTTCGCTCCCAACCAATAGGCTGCACGACGAAAACCCACGAAGTTAGGTATGACGCAATGAAATTATCTTTCGAGATCCCCAGCGCCAATAGGAACGGTTTGCTCATCCAATGATCATACGCCTCCTTGACAAGTTTGCATCCCCTTTCGAGCGCCTCCACAACCGCATCTCTATCGTTGCCATCGACCATGAAGAACTTGATATTCTTGATTTTTATTACCGCACCAGTCTGACACATGCCATAATAATCGCGCGCGTGGTCATCTCTCAGCCACCGACGGCCATTGACGGGAATCGGCATGATCAAGGATTGGCTGTCCGGAATATCGTTGGAAGGTGGATTGGCTTTAAGCAGCGCCAGAACAGTGGCTGCATGACCCAGATGTGAAATCGTATACTTGGGACCGAGACGAGATTTGACGGCGCGGATCATGGTTTCACTCTCGGGGACAGTGAAGGTGTGGAATATGGTGCGAGGTGTTCCCGTTTTGGCTCTGCATCGGAGGCCCCAGCTAAACCGTACGTTGCTTATGTTAGATCGGAAGTTGCAGGACAGAATGAGTGACTTACTTCAATTTCAAGCAGAGCCTGGATGTACTCGTCGCGAGCAGTATTGAAGTCGTCACCCAAAGAACCTATGTCAATATCCAAGGCGTCCAAGACCGGCACACCAAGGTTCGCGATTTCTTCTCCCCACTGATATTGTGATGGTTTCTGTTCTACGCCTAGGTTCTGACTCAAACTTCGGAGCAGATCTCCAGCGAACATCCGCACACTGATTCCGTCCCAGTACAGATGGTTCATGTGCATCAAAACATCTACAACGGTCCCTGGAGTGAGCGGTGTATCCTCATTTGCAACGTCCGCGACGATATATATCGAAACTGGCTTTGCTGGCTGACTACCAACCAGTCGTCGTCGCTGCTCGACTTCTGTCCGTGCATCAACACCAGTTTTCGATGTGGCCAGAATGTGAACCGTGTTGTGGGCCCATGTATGAGCGTCTTTGCTATTCTCGGGTGGCGTATATTGAATGACCGGAGCGACTTGATTATCCCACAGGACTGTGCAGGCAATTTCTGGATGTTTGAAGCGGATCTCCAGCAGCGCGGGCTGAAGCTTCTCCTTGAGGGATGAGAGGGACAGTGCCGTGGCAGTGGAAAGATTATTAATGCGAAGGGTGGTCATCAGATACAGATCGTACTGCCCCTTGATATTGTTGTCTCTTATACCCACAAGAACCTCTGCACCATTCGCACGGCGTTGTAGGACTCGAGGATCTGTCTTTGACTTCTCCCATCTGTACGTCTCTGGAGCCAGAGGAGGCACCTCGGGGAGTCGGCCAGGCATCATGGTCCGCGATCAACAGACTGAAGTGGGGAAGTGAAACTGTCCTGTTCTCATCTCTCTCGGCAGGGAGTACAACTAAACGTCTTTAAATGCTGAAGCGAGACCATTGTCTGGTTATTGCCAAGATTTCACTCGGTACATCACCAAGGAGTACTCATGTAGGCACTCTATTATTACAATTAAGTGAAACTCCAGTAATCATTTTTTACACTCACCCATTGAGGATCTATGATCCTGACGAAACGCACTGCAACGTCAGGGACCTCTGCATGTAACCTGTTGTCAACCTGCTGTGCAGAGTGCGTAGAGAAGCAAGTTGATTGATAGCTACGGGGGTAGAGAGCGTAGATCTATGTACAATTGGCTGTACCGTATAGCGAAATTAGAAGTGAAATTGCGTTGGAAATTGACCAATTAGAAGCAGTAGAAACGCAGGGATTACGCATATTAAACGCGGCCAATTGGCCCTCTCAGAAGGTCAACACCTGTTAACAGCAGGGTGCGTGCACCACCTTTTCCACTTTGTGCATCATACGTTCGGCAGGGCGGCACTACCCATAGAAAAGTCGTAATGGGCGGGGCTCCATTCCCGATGGGGAGCAGAATGGATCAAACTCTCAATTGGTGGTGTGTAGCTAACTAGAAACCTAAGATGCAAAGATCGGATGAATGGCTCCCTGGGCGCCAAGGCTCCACACCGGAATGCGTCAACTTTGAGCGTCTATTTGAAGTTTGAACTTCAACCTTCAGCGTTCAAACAGGCCAATGTATTACTTCACCAAATTTATATGAGCAGTTGCATCAATGTTTTCATTCTGCAAGCAAGTTGTTACGTAGCAAAGGATTGCTGTCATCAACTAAAACAATTAAATTGTCGGAATCAAAATAAAGATGTACAGGATAACCTCTGTCGTGGCGGTTGATAGTGACGTCAGCAAGTCACAGACACAAGTCCAAATTAGCATGAAGAGTCAGTAGATCAAATACGTCCAAAGGTCAAAGAAGCTTTCTGTGCATTTTCAGACGATGTCGCTCTTCAAAAGACAGTGTATGATCATTGCCCTGAGGCAGTCACTTCGGCAAAATGTTTCGTCATCACAGAACAGACAAACTGGTGATGGATAAAGAATACAAAGATATTAGGCACATACTACGGGGGGCCATAAGTAATGTTAGCTCCACGCTAGTAAAATTCCTTTGTACGGCGCTATCAAAATCAGAATACGTACACAGAATACGTGGAAAGAGGGCACAGAATTAGCATATAGAATACACAGAAAAAGGGCATAGAAATACATAGAAGAAATGCATAGAATTGGCACACAAGATACACAGAAAGAGTAAATCAGCATCCATGATAGTAAACAGTTGGATACAGAGTCCTGGTTATTGATGGGGCGAGAGAGATACTAGATTCTCTTATTAATTTATACTAACTTTATCCATCTGCCCCCAAGGGTGTGTAAAACATCTATGTACTGTCCAGCATTTAACTTCCGGCCATTGGCCCTGACATCACCTTGCGGCCTCTTCGTCACAATCTTCCCATCCTCATATCTGATGTTGAACTCTTCGATCAGGATGCTGGCAGCACTTCTCATCATGCCGTGGACATAGCACAACCCCACGAGCATGTACCATTTGTGCACGGGCCTGATGACGAATGGGATTCGACAGCCAGAGAACACGATGACCTCGTCGCCACGTTGTGCGATCGAGGGCACGAGCGCCATGTAACCGTTCCCAGTCCAGGCGAACGAGTAGTCGCGGAAGGCGAATGAGGTCTCAATCGCGCGATGGTACGCTGGACTTGAGGTCGTATTGCAGTCGGCGAGCCACTTCCGCCACTCCTCGGCTGAAGCGATCAAGTCATCGGGGGCGAGGTTGCTTTCAGAATCTTGGGAAGCAATGAGCGTGGCGTTGTAAGCTTGTCGGAGAGTATCCGAGGTGATATACAAGCCTGTCTTAAGAGACTCGAGGAACCTTAAGTTTTGATCGTCGATGTCAATGATTTCCTTCCTGTGCGCTTGGAAATGATCATCGCTAACCCATGAAGATCTTGGAGATAGATAGGTTATCTTGTCTTGCATTAATGTCAAGATCTCAAGAACCAAGACCGCCCTCGTTGCCGATTCTTGCACTGCCAGCCACTCCTGTTGTATGCGCAACCTCTCCACCTCTTGTATGTCGCCCTCCTGGAGCCGTGACTTGCTTTTTTCTAGCCGAGATCTATCCTTCTCTAGCTGCCTGCGCTGTTCTCTGAGCGGTGCACAAAGCGGCCGAATGCTCGCGGCTCCCTGATAGGTGAGCAGGAGTTGCCGCTCTTTCTTCGTCAAGCCGGTCACTCTGGTCCTGACATTATTCATGTTGCCGCCAGCCGCCCAATCTTTCAAAGGGGCAAATTGAATCGCAGCAGGATATCGCCAGTCCGGTACCCAGCTGGGAAGGTCTGAGTTCACACCTTGATTAATCAAACCAGCTTGTTCAAGCACCTGATGTGCGACGAAATCCTGCTTGAAGAAAAACTTGGCTGCGTTGGCGTAGACTTCTTGCCACGAGAGATCATAGTTGGGTTTCAAAAACACCTCGTTTGTGTCTCTGTACATATCGGAAGCCATGGAACTCATGGCGTAGACCTTGTCATGAGGCTTTGTGGCATGACTTGATCTGGCTTGAACAACGTGGTAGAACAACGGATTGCCAGCTATACTATTGGCTTCGGTACTTTCTCCAACGCGATAATTCTCGATCGCATCGATAGTGTCCAGTGTCGGCTGAATGTCACCAAAACTAAAGTCCGTCCACTCTGGCCATACTATTGTTAAATTTGGCCGGAAAAGAGATGCTAGAGTGGTCAACTGAGCCCAGGTTATGCTATGGGGTCCCCTTAGTGCGTAAGGATCTCGTCCTACGGCTGCTTCTTGACGGATCCAGACCCGCGAAAACCACTCCGCTTGGAATAGCCGTGCAATACCGTTCACCAAAGTTGCCTTGTCCTGATGGAAGGCCAACTCGTCCAGAATAAATGACTTGGTCTCCACGTTGCCTCTTTTGTAAGATCTGTATTCCTCCATAATCTTTTTCACATCGAGAGTATTGGCGTAGTTGATCACATGCTCGGTGAGATCATCGGCCTCGCTGAGCCAGATGGCTGTGTTTTTCGCTTGTTTATATATTTGATGCATCAGACTAATTTGGGAGCTTTTCTCGGTAATATCGTTTTGGTTAATGCATATGGAATCCAGCCAGACATGCACATCGCTATTGGCTTTTCGTAATGTTCTGAGCACATTTTCTGCATTCTGACGAATAGGGAATGCAAAGCGACCGACATAGCATGTAAAATGCGGATCTACTGAAGGTCCCCAGGGATAGGATATGGCTGTATATTGTTGATTAGCCGTCTCTAGACTGCGTTTTTCTAATGAGCAAGAGAGATCATCTTCCTCTAACCCCTGGTGAATCCTCAGTAAGCGAATTTCATTGTCAGACAGTGTTTCATATTCATATAGCTCCCTAGTGACCATCTCTATACCATAAAAGGGGCAAAGCGGCTGCCGATACAGTGGGCAGTGAAGGTCGGTCATATGAAGGCAAGGCAAGAGAGAGAGAGACGCATCAAGGATTCCAAACATCACATGACATTTCACGCGTTTAGTCTTAGTGGGTTACAGCGGATATTTACGCATCCTCGACGCACAAGCCGCACCAAGGCGAAACGAATTGGCCAATCACAATATCATCATTACGGACCCTCGAATTGGTCGATATACTAATCTACCAATCCATCTTGATCTTATTATCCCCTGTGTCACTGAATGCTAATCTCAACAAGGAAGGGGAAGCATTCAGTGACACAAGGGATAGTAGATGGTGAGTGGACGGGTAGGCGACACATGATCGGTACAATGGAGTTCATGCCGGTTGAGGTGCTTCGTTGGGTCGAACACACGGGATGTGTTGGGAACGGTGCATTCGCGGCGGTATATTCGGCGAGC
>NW_006916376.1:0-2348 GCF_000464535.1 Endocarpon pusillum Z07020 | reverse complement strand
TAACTAGAAGCTAGATCTAAAGGGTTAGTTAAGTAGAACAAAAAGTATAGTAAATAATACTAGAATGTCTTCAACTTAGATATAAGCTAATAACATAAGTTAATTACAAAGACTATAAAACTATCTGGGAAATAAGCATGCTTATATAGGCTAAGAGATTCGTGCTCATAGCTGCTCACTCATAAGCGCTCATAAGCGTTGCTCATCAGTCCCTCCTCACAAACACCTTGCTCAAGGTTGTCTCCGCATGAGCGTGTCCTTTCGCCAAGCCCCTTGGGCTTGGTTAGTTCCAGGGTCTCCTCACACAGGGTCCGTGCAGCCTCCAAGGCCTGTCGGTGCCTAGTGCGGTATTGTAACTTCTTAGGATTTTCTAATTTTTCCTTCCGTGATGCCTTTATCTGAATCTCGTATTAGCAAATTAAAGTCTCGTGTTTAGTGTCAGGCTTTGTCTGAGAAGATAGCCCTTTAGAGTTGTTGTATTAATATACTATGTTCGATATATAATTATGATAAGAAGTCATGTTTCTTTTCGTTATATTCCTTAAAGTGTTTGTATTATATAGTGAAGAGTATTCCTTATAACGGAAACTATTCAAAAGATATATTCTAGAAGCTTAAGTCTAAGAAGCAAAAGCTATAATAGGCTTTTTAGGCTCTTTATATATATTAATACTAGGACGCTTAAGAGGCTAAGAGTCTTAATTATTATATAAAAGTGCTTAAGAAGGCTTAAAGTATAATAATTACTTAAGAGACTTGTTCCTTAGAGCAGAAAAAGCTTGCTTAAAAGTTATAATCTAATATTATTAAGGTTAACACCTTTAATAAGCAGGAGTTAGCTACTCTAATATCTTTTTCGCCTAATCTAGGTTTTAATAGCAGTAATTTATAAGTGTCTTAGGGCTAAGATTTGTTTCTAGTTTCTATATACTTTCTAAGTCTATATATCCTGACTATTTAATTAGATAATAAGGTTTACTATTAATGTTCTATTTATTTAAGACTTTTTCTACCTTATACTCTTAGTCCTGAGTTTCGTTATCTAGTTAAATTTCTATAAGTCTTATATTTCTTAGTACTAGTTTTAATAATAAGATATAAAATACTAGATATATCCTTATCTTTATAAGTAATTATAATTTATATATTACCTTTCTTAAGACTCTTTTGATTAGATATAGTCTTAACTTTATATAGTCTAGTATTAAGAAAATATATAAATAAATCTGCAGGCAAATAATAAGTAAAAGAAGAAGAATAATAATCTTTTAAAACTCCTTAACAAATTATATAAATACTTAGGTAAACTAGTTTATATCTGAATCCTAAGAGGCCTAATAGATAAAGAAGACCTTGCCTTTATAAGAAAAGAATTAAGAATAATATTATAATAAAAGGCTCTTAAAGTTATATAAAAGACTTACTTTATATTATAATAAGAGATAAAAAGACTATTAGAAATCTAGTAAAAAGAATGCTTATTTAAGAAATTAATAGTTATACTTAATAGAATATATAATAAAGGCGTATATAAGTCTTAAGAAATATAAAAGCGCTTTACTAATATAATTTTGCATAGACAAAATAAGCTTTAATATCTTTCTATATAAAATGAAAGTTCCTAATATCTTAAGTCTAAATTATGACTACTTAAGAGAAGAAAGTATAATAGTAGAACACGTTTTATTAAACTGCCCTAAGTGGTCTATAGAGAGGGAAGAGCTTATACACCCCCTCTATATAACTGACATCAAGGAAATCCTGACCTTTAAGAAGGGGTTAAAGATAGCCATCAGGATAATCCAGCGTACAAAGATCCTGGACTAGTTCAGAAGGGCCGTCGACCAAGACGCAGAATAACGTCTATAAGGGTCAAGCGGAAATCAAGAAGAGGAAGAGGGCAGAAAAAGAAGGAAGAAGAGAAAGAAAAAAAGGAGAATTATATAAGTAGTAAAAGAAGATTAATAAGCAGACTTATATAAGCTTTTTAGTCTGAATTAGATTAATAGAATTTACTACTACTATTATATTTAATCTAAGTAATATTTATTATTATTTCTTTATAATAGTTCTTAATCTATAATCTTAATAGTTACGTTTTTATAATAATCTGTCTTTATTCTTCTTTAATAAGTAATTTATTAGTTAGCCTTAGCTAATAAAGGTTCTTTTTGTCTTTAATAAAAGTCTAGTTCTAAAGTATATATTTCTTTAAAATATAGTTTCTTATAACTCTTAAATCTATTATAATCTTTGCCTTCTTATTATTTAAAAATATATAACGTGATTTATAAGCAGCCTGCCTATATAAGTAATTTGCCTACTTTTCTTTTACTTTATAATCTTCT
>NW_006916375.1:0-2831 GCF_000464535.1 Endocarpon pusillum Z07020 | reverse complement strand
ATGCCTATTATTTTAGTTATAATATAAATATTTTTATTATAATTATTGTCTTTAAAGATTATTAATTTAGTATTAATTATATTCTTATATTTAGTATTACTATTAGTAACTAAAGCTTTTATTTATTTAGAGAAGTATATAAACTTCTTCTTATTATAGCTTTCTTAAGAGAGAGACTATATAGAATAATAAAAGCTTGATTATTTTGAGGATGGCTTAAAGGATAACTTCTGAATATGCTCTGCTAAAAGCTTAACTATAAGGTCTTTGTTAGGATACTGTTTAGCGTAGTGCCTAGATTAATTGTATTTGTAGCAAGTATGAGTCTTGCTATCTAGTAAGGAGGGGGAGGAAGAAGAAGAGGAGGAAGAAGCAGAACAACGACAGCGAGTCTGTAGGCGGCCACAGCTTGGACTGCGCAAAGGGGACTTGCCTAGAGACAGGTGGTGATGGGGCTTGTGTTTAGAGAAATAAGGCTTCTCTTTCTTGCTTGGTGGCCCCAGGCCAAGTTGTAGCTCCGTCTCCTAGAGCTCTCGGAGTCCTTCTTTGACAGTTGCCTTTCGCCCTAGCAGAGCGCGTCCTGTAGAGACTATAGGTATAGGCAGCAAGCCTACTAGGCGCTTAAAGATGAATTCAGGTGTCAGGACTAGCGCCTGATAAGGGTCGAACTGCTTAATTTTTTGAGCGAGCTACCTAAGCTTAGTATAGGCCTTACGTACATCTTGATAACTCTTTATCTTAAATATATAGAACTTGCTCTGATGCTCTTGTAACGTAGATTAAAGAACAGACTTATACTTCTTCTTAAGCTCTTAAATAAAGTTATAAGCTTAAGTAAAGTCTTAAGCTGTCTTTAAGTTATCCTTACTAATATTATTAATAAAGGCATTAAAGACTACTATATTCAAGCCTAACTATAATGTACGAACCTGTCAGAAGGTTGATTAATAATAAGCTGACTCTAAATTAATAAAAGTAGCTCTAAAAGCTAGTAAAGTGCTTTACAATTATCTTTAACGATAAACCTAATATAGCATGTTAGCTAGAAGAAGAGTGGCTACGTATCAAAGTTGCTCTTAAATTAGAACGAAATCTTAAGCCTTGACCTCCTTATTATAATACTCTATAAGTAAAGCAAGTAATTAATAATATATTTAATAAAAATATCTAGCTTAATTAAATAGTACTAGCAAAGTATTCTCCTTACTCTTTACTAGTTTTTATAGTCTATAAGTACACCCTAAAAAGAGCTATTAAAAAGGCAAAACTTATAATAAATCTATAATCTCTAAATAATGTTATAGAGTTAAATATATATTTCTTACCTCTTTAGGAAGATATTCTTACTATTATAACCTTAGCTATTTATATCTCTTTTATTAATTTTGTATCTAGCTTTTATTAATACTTTATATATCCTAATAACTAATATTAAACTATAATAATATTATATTAAGGTTTAGAGCTATTTTATATAGCTTTTATAGGCTTTAAAAACTCTTTTGCTTATAATTAATACACTTTTAAATAACTACTTACTAGATTACTTTAAAAGATTATTAATATTTATATTAATAATATTAATATCTTTATAAAAAGGTCTTTTAGTTAGTACTTACATAATTTAGATGTTATATTTTAATGTTTTACTAATACTAGTTATATTTTTAAAGTTATAAAGACTTATCTTAGCTTTTAAGAGCTTATAGTACTTAGGAAACTTGTTAGTAGACTTAAATATTTAATAATAAAAGAGAAGCTTATAACTATAACTAAGTAGAATATTCCTAAGAATAGCTATAACCTTAAATACTTTATTAGCTTTATAGATTAGCATCTTTAGTATGTTCCTTATTTTGTATAATATACTAAGACATTATAACTACTTAAAATAATTATCTTTTAAGGCCTTAAAAGAAAAAAGGAATCTTTACTAAAGAAGCTATAAAAGAGAAAAGGTTATAAAGCAAAGAAATTCAAAGAGCTTTAAAAGAGTAAATATATTGCTATATTTTAAGACCTCAAAAGCGTATTTACTAAGGCTATAGATATTCTATACTATTTTAATCCTGTAAAGATATTATATATATTTCTTAATATATTAAAAGAGCTTAGTTTTAGTATTACTATATATTAATTTAAAGATACAAAAGCTAAAAACCTTCTTAAGTCCTTAAAGATAATGCTAAGGCCTATTATTTTTCTCTTAAAGTACTTAACGCCTGCTAAACGTAATTATTAGCTAATAAATCTAGAGTTATTTAAACTTATTTAGGCAGTTAAGCATTTATAAATCTATATTAAGTAGATAAAAACTATTATTTACACTAATTATTAAGTAAATCTAGTAATCCTAATAATAAGATCCTTATATATATAATTTCCTCTTAAGATAAATACTTACTAATAAGAATAAATTATGTTTCTAAGTTAGTATTAGGATAATCTAACTATTATTTATAAAGAAGATTAAGATATAGTTATTCTAGATGCCTTATCTAGACTCTTAAATAAGCTCTATAGCTAACATTAATCTAAAGAAGAGAAACAGGCCTATCTTAGTATAATATTACTTAGATTAAATAATATAAAGCTTGCTTAACTTTGTAAAGAAGTTAAGAAAGAGTTTAATAAGTTATTTAAGCAGCTTTAGACCTTACCCTTACTAACTCCTAACCTTTAGCAACTACTTAATAGGCTATACATCTTACTCTATTAAGAAAGTAGCTCTAATTTAATCTAAATTAATATATAGTAAGCTAAGCTATACTTTATTATTCTTTAAAGCTTTAGAAAAGTAATACTTAAGGCTATATATAATAATTAGCTTT
>NW_006916374.1:0-2221 GCF_000464535.1 Endocarpon pusillum Z07020 | reverse complement strand
TAGCTTCCTCTAAGGAGGGATTAAATATTATGGCTCTGTATAGGGTCTTCTTTTGGCTTATTTCTTAAGCCTACTAGTTAGCCTTATGTTAGCTTTCTCTTATATATCTTTTTAACCTAAGTCTATTCTTTATCTAGTTTTAGTGTCTCTTCTTATTATATAAGGGCCTATTATTAGTTAGTATTCAGGAAAAGGGAAGGGGAAAGGGAAAACAGGGTAGAGGAGGGCAAGAGAGAAGGGGAGGGGGTAGGGGTCTGAGAAGAGGGGATAGGAATCTAAGAGGAGAGGGAAGGAGAGGGCTTTTTGTTTATAATTGTGTGTACGAACTCTTAGGCCTTGTTCTTGTGGTTATATCACATCTTTAACTATTCGTTTTCCTGGATCAGACATGTTAATAATCATGCCTTATGGCCTCCTAAGCAAAGACTGCATTATATAGCTTTCTAGTCAGTCTTTTTGGTGTATGCTCCTGTTCTGTGGTTTCCTGTATAATAACTGTAGGTCTAATCTTTTTAACACTAGGTAGATGCGTGTCTGAAGCCCTAACATCTATAGCATTGTTGAATTTGTAAGGATTTGTTATATTATATAACTAACTTGAACTTTATATTATGAATTAGTCTTTTTTGAATAATCTTATTAGCTATCTTTAGACATGTTAGCTCTAAAATTACATAGTTAAACTTGTTCTTTATTAGTGTGCTTTTTAGCCATCTTAGGTATATAATCTTTAATATTAGGAAAAGTCTAGTATTTTCTTGCTTTAGTTCTTTAACTATTTCTTATTTGTTTTAGTTTATTTCTATCTATATAGATTTAATTAAGACTTTATATATTTTGGACTTTACTTAAATAAGAGGACTTAGTGCTTTTGTCCAGAATATGTCTTTCTAAAGTCTTGTATAAGATTCTGTACTATTTATATATAAGGCTATTTCCTTATTTAGTAGCTTCTTTATAGTAATAATAAATTCCTTTTCTTTTGTATTATTATATTACTTGTTAACTATTTCTATTATCTCTTTTATAAATAGCTTATTAACCCTGTCCTTTTCTCGGCTATTAATGAGTTGTACAATTACCTTTGTAGTCTCTAAGAGTAATTAATTAGTTGGTTAAGGTTTCTTGGCAGGGGGCTTTATAGGCCGTTGCTGTGTGGCGTCTATGTATGACCAAGGTTTTCCCCTTGGTTAAGGGGCTAGGGCTAATCTTGTCAGGGCTTGCTCTACCCGTTCTAATTGTGCCGCTAGGTCCTGGGCTTGATCTTGTTTCTCTGACAGGTTGTTTGTAGCGTGTGCTTCTTGTGATTTAGGCGCATTCCCCTGAGGGGTAGGCGCGTCCTGGTTTTGTTGCCCGTAAGAGCAGAGGTAGAGAATAGGATCAAGGAGTAGTCGTACGTTGTGCTATAGGACTGCCTCTTCTGGGCCTCTATAGGTTTCTTTCTATGCTTGAATGGATTCGCATATGAAGTCGATTATCTATGTATGTATGTCTGTTATATTCGCTAAATTCGTCTTGTATCATATATAAGTAATAAATATTAATAAAAAGAAGATTTTATATATAATTATCTTTCTTTAAGGAGCTATATATAATTAGTTTAAACTCTACCTTAAAGATAAACTTAAAGAGGCAATAAAGGATTAAGAACTAAATACATAATAGATCTTTTATAGTTTTGCTAACTTTGTAATTAAGATTAAATAAGTATATAAAGACGTAAACATAATTAAGGAAGCTAAAAGAGACTTATTACAAATAAGGCAAAAGGGATTTGTTACAGACTACACTTCTAGATTCTACTAGATCACCTTATAAGTAGACTAGAAGGACTCTGCCTTATCAGTTATCTTTTATAAAGGGCTAAAAGACTCTATTAAAGATGACCTATCTAAGATTAATTGACCTAGTAAGTTATTACCCTTAATTAAGATAATAATTAAGATAAATAATCAAAACTATAAAAGATAACTCAAAAGAGGAAAAAAGAACTATATTACTATTCTAATATAATACTAGGCTAATACATAACGTCTAAAGCATAGGGTATAAGGACATTACTCTACAAGACAAAACATGTCTATAGACTTGGACGCAACTTAGAAAGGAAAGAAATAAGAGTCACTTAAGAAGAATTAGGATAGTAAAAGCAAGTAGAGAATTTCTGGTGAACTTGTAATAGAGAAATGCAAGAAAGGACTATGCCTACATTACAGAAAAC
>NW_006916373.1:0-2272 GCF_000464535.1 Endocarpon pusillum Z07020 | reverse complement strand
ATATATATTATCTCTATATTAATAGATTTTGTAAATGAATACCCTTAAAGAATCTATATATATTATTAGAGCAAAGGTTTCTTTATAATTAATACTGTATTTTTGTAAGAAACCCTAAGCTATAAATCTGGCTTTGAATTAATCTACTTCCTTATTCTCTGTATACTTAATATTAAATACTTATTTACTTATAATAATATTAGATCCTGTAAGAGGGACAACTTACTTCTAAGTCTTATTTACTTATAACTAGTATAGTAAGTTCTTACTTAATTATATTAGCCTAGTCTGCGCTAAAGATAGGGTCTAAGATTACCTACTTATATATTATTAGAATTAGAATTTTTTGTCTTGTAGTTTGTAATACTTGTCCTTATTATAGTCTTAAATTCGCTTACTTATTATTTATAGTCCTGCCTTAGTAGGTCTATTTATTTATTATTAAAGACCTAGTTTTTCAGCATCTTTTTCTGTTTTTATTATAATAATCTTCTTGTCTTTTTAACTATTTAGTATCAGAAGAACTTTAATTAATATTTTAATAGATGCCTTTACTAATAAGTTGATTTCTTTTATTATTAGTATAGGAAATGCCTAATTAATTAAGTTAACTATATATAATATAGCCAAATTTAGTTTAGTATCTTAATTAGTAATAGACTTCTTTTGAGGTTATCCTCTTAGTACATAATCTAGTAAAGAATTAAGGGTCCCTTTTATATAAAGATTAATAATTCTACTCTTCTAAAGTTTATTAAATGTTATAACTAAGAAATAAATTATATATTTAAGATCTAGTATATAAATATAAAACTACTTTGTCATGTTCTCTTTATATTTTATAAATACTCTTACTTAGCCTTAGTTTATTAGCTTGTCTTGTCTCTTTAATACTAGTAATAACTTTGGATTTATATATAAATAATACTTATATCCTTAGATCTGGATGTAATTATTTAAGAGTTTTATCTTAGTCTAGGCTTTCTTAGGGGTGATTCTTTATTCATCTACTTTTAGGCTAACTATAATCTAGTTATCGATATATACCTTAGTCTTTACTGCTTTGTTCTATAGTTCAAGTAGTAACTCAGATTTCTTTAATATTGCTTAGATGTTATTTTCTATTATTTGAATTATGTGTTTAGCTATACTATTCTGACTTAAGATATATAAGATAGTATATTATGTATTAATTCCTATCTGTTAGCTTTATTTATTAAGAGTTTATTTAAGTTCTCTAGCATTATTACTTATGATTGCCTTTAACTTTAGATCGGAAGAGCGTCGTGTATTTAATCCTTAATTAGGATTACTTATAACTTTCTAGAATAATTATTAATAACTTTTAAAAAGTATTAAGTGTTACTAAGTACTATTAAAAAGAGACTATAAATATTAATTAATATAAGATTAAGAAGGTTAGTCTTATGCTAGAAGACTTAAGTATTTGTTTAGTTTCTTATCTTAGTTAAATTATATACTTTATAAATATCTATCTTATTTAGCTTATAAATCACTTTTTATAATGTTATAATCTTATATAGATTCTATAATTTCTTTTCCCTTATATAAGTAAACCTTTTATATTATAATTAACTTTATTTGGGAAGGCTGTATTCATATCAATCATGAAGACCTCAAAACTGAGTTAGCCTTCTAGCTAGAATTTTGTTCGCTCGAAATCAGTATGCAACTTGCCCAAGTAAGCAAAGAGAGCAGCATCCGAAGGCGGAATTTTGCCAATGGCAAAGCGGAGTTCGACCACTGCAGGCGCTTATCCCGACGGTACCCCAGAAGAGGAAGACAGCGCGGTCGACAAGAGGCTACTGGCAGGCAATGACATGATTTTTACAGCAATGGAAGGCCGTGATGGTAGCAGTATATAATAAAAAGCTAGAAAGAAAGCTAGTGCTTAGACTAGATATATATAATATATTTAATAAGGTTATTACTCCTTCTTTTATATATATCTAGGCACATCCTGTCTCTTAAATACGTAACCTTAAGTCTGCTAAATTTATTACTATCTTTTTAATTCTTCTTAAGGGTCTTTTAAAGAGAGAAAGCTAGTTAGTTATATAGTTAGATGTACTAGTATTAGTAATCTACTTAGGGGTCTTATAGATTAGCATCTCTAGTGCTGCAAGATAGATTTCTGCTCTGTCTTCAGAATCAGAGGAGAAGTCTTTTGTGCTTGTGCTCTCTTTCTTAACTACTCTTGTCTTCAGCTTGCTCCCTTTATGTCAACTTGCTTAAGCCCTATTAATAATCT
>NW_006916372.1:0-2267 GCF_000464535.1 Endocarpon pusillum Z07020 | reverse complement strand
TATAGTCTTAGCCTAAGGCTAGTTTATACAGAAGATATATATAATTAAGAGTAATTATAACTTTTAATAATAAATAAGAATAAATGTAAGGAAACCTTTTTAAGGAAAAAACCTTACTGCTAGTAAGTAAACAAGTTCTTTAGGGCACTTCGATAGTATGCACAAGGCTTTGTAGCTACAGTGTAATTAGGCGCAAAGTTGTTTAGCCGCAAACGAGAACTAAGAGAGGGCCCCAGCCTTTATTAGCCAAAGCATTACTATCTTGAGGGCCTTTAGATCATTAAGAAGACGACAGTAATCTATCGTGCTAGTAGTAGCGAGCATCTTGTGTCTGTCTAAGAGTAGCGGGCAGTCTATAACCACGTGTTAGGCAGTCTGTCTTCTCTAATCGCACCTGTAGGATGGTAAGAGGATGTCTAGAACATTTTATTTAAAGAGGAAGTCTATAAAGCCTATTTTGTTAGTCCTTAGCTGTGTGATAAGAGAGCTTTGTATTTTAGCTAGGCCTTAATGTATCCTTAATCTTTGCTTACTAATTTCCTTACTTTAAGTAGGGCTTAAGGCTTGCTAGAGTGCTACTAGGTAAGTGTTTTATAATAATTACTAGTTCTTTAACTAAAACGCTCTGACTATTTAGTAATAAAACTAATATTATTATTATACTTTTATAAGTAGTATAGCTGCTTCTTATAAGGGTTTCTTCTATAGTAAGGAGCGTTCTAAGGCTTATTTTAGCTTTATCTCTGTATTAAGCTTAAGAGAACATTATTTATACTAGTTATACTTTCTAGTACCTAGTATTATAATAATATAATAAGGGCGTTCTTATTATAAGTTAAGCTTCTTAATAATTTAGAGATAGCTTTTATAAATAAGTTATCTTATACTTATAATTATAAGTCTATAATAAAAGTTTATCTAGATATTATTAAATAGTAATAGAAAAGGTAAAAAGTAAGTCTCTGCTTTAAGGACCAGAATAGGCGTGGCCTTATAGGCCTTAGCTATTATATATAAGAATTTATTCTAGATAAGTAAGAGTTTAATAATATTTAATTTTATGCTTTATAACTTATTAAAAAGATGTTAAATAACTAATATATAAGTTATTACTAGTTTAATAATAGTGTTATAAATATGTCTTATATATAAAAGAGAAGCGTCTTATATAGAAGTTAATAGAGCTATAAGTATAAGCGTTTATTAAGTTATCTTTTAAAGCACCTTTTTAATATAAGGGCCTTATTTTAATTAAGTATTAATCTGAAGTCCTAATACTCTAATATTCGTTTTTATTATTATTAGGGTGCTAACTATATTAATTATTTCTTTTATATTAAATTTCCTTAGATTTCTTATAAGATAAATTAGCTTATACTTTTATAATATAAAGATAATACTATAATAATAAGCCTAGTATAAGTACTTATTATATAATTGCTTTAGGCATCTATAATCTTCTTACTTATTTAATTATTCTCTTAAATATAATATTATAAAAGACATCTAAATATATTAAGAATAATAGGTCTTAAGTCATTTTAAATAAAGATTAGTTAATAAAAAATTAAATATATTATATTAGTCTTAAGATTATTAATAGTTAGTCTAATAATATAATATCTTTTAGCCTTATCTTTTGTTAGGGCTTAACTAATCAAGATAAGTCTTAACTAAAAGCTAGGTCTAAGTAGGTTAGTTAGGTAAAATATAAAGTACAGTAAATAATACTAAGATGTCTTTAACTTAGGTATAAGCTAATAATATAAGTTGACTACAAAGACTATAAAACTATCTAGGAAATAAGCGTGCTTATATAGGCTAAGAGATTCATGCTTATAGCCGCTTATTCATGAGCGCTTGTAAGCGTTGCTTATTAGTCTCCCCTTATAAATACCCTGCTTAAGGTTGTCTTTATATAAGTGTATTCTTTTACTAAGCCCCTTAGGCTTAGTTAGTTCTAGAGTCTTCTTATATAGGGTCTGTACAGTCTCTAAGGCCTGTTAGTGCCTAGTGTATTCACATGTTATAATACTATCCCCTCTTCTCCTTAGCTTAGTCTTATAAGCTAAAAGAATATATTTTAACTTCTTAAGATTTTCTAATTTCTTTTTTTGTAATACCTTTATTTGAATCTTATATTTGTAAATTAAAATCTTATATTTAATATTAAGTGCTATCTAAGAAAATAGCTCTCTAAGACTATTAAATTAATATATTATGCTTAATATATAAATATAATAAGAAATCATGTTTCTTTTTATTAT
>NW_006916371.1:0-2239 GCF_000464535.1 Endocarpon pusillum Z07020 | reverse complement strand
TAAATATCTTTATTATAATTATTATCTTTAGAAAAGTTATTAATACAAAGATTCAATTATAATAGATACTTAATAGGACAAAGCGATTAGTAGCATCTCAGACTATCTAGTAAAGAAAGAGAATAATAGCGATAGCAATACACAAGTGTTACATATACTATATGAAGCGCAGGAGCTACTAGAGAAAGGAAGGGGGCAGGACGCCAGGGGCGCCTGAGATGAAGAGGGATCAACGAGATCTACTGAGGCGATCCTCTAAAGTATAGAGGACAGGCTAACGAAGATCAAGGAACAGCAACTATCTCAGGTGAACCCTTACTGGGAAGCACGCCCCCTGAAAGCGTTATACGCTGCGGCAGCGAAGCGAAACATAATTGATAACAGGATATAGTGCTCCCTGAGACCTACCGCCTCCTATTACCTAGCACAGATAGGCAACGCCCTTAGAAAAGGGGAGAAGAAAATTATAATCAAGATATCTAATAAAATAGAGAAGTATATAATGCGTAAGAGGGAAGCAAAGGAACTAGTAAAAAGGATTAAGAAAGTAGCCTCTAGACTTATAAAGGTAAATAGAATAAGAAATAAGGACATTAAGGTTATAGCCTTATCTAAAGAGGCAAAAGCTGCCTTCTTAAAAGATATAGAATAGATCAAGGTAGTAAGGACTTTAGTAGCGCTTTAGCGGCGTACCTTTATAGTTATAATATATAGCATCTAAATAAACGAGATAGACACTACTAAATAACCAGAAGAGATCAAAAGGCTACAGGCACTTAATAGCAGCCTATATAAAGATATTAAGATTATTAAGATAAGCTAGTTAGTTAAGGCGATTAAAGATAAGAAGATCTTTTCCTCGCTCCTAATTAAGGTAGAAATCGCTAAGATAGCAAACTAAATGCTAACTAAGGGGTTTGTTATTAATTATGAGCTTAAGCATTATAAATAGTTCGCACATAGTCGCCTAACCTAATACTATAACTGTTAAGGTTACAGATACTTAAGTAAGCAGTATAGATAACTTATATATTACGGGTATTATATAGCTCCTTATAGTACTAAGGAGTGTCCTAATAAAGAGGCTATAAATTGCCACTAGTATGCAGTCTGTACACAGCTAGGGCACTAAGCATAGTCGCCCTTCTGTAAATTAAGATAGGCTAAGAAACTGCGTCTAATTAAGAACAAATAACTAAGGACCTAACCTTATCAAAATGCCTTGCCCTTAGCAGAGCCTCAGAACACTTTAACAGGGGCTACTAAGTACATAAGTCCTGCTAGTGACTCAACAGACTTTAGCTATAATAGCGGCATAATAATATCCTTAACTCTGCTAATAAGGCGCCTAAGAAGCGATAGCCTTTAGCGCCTTATAGATGCTGAATTCAGGGAAAAAGCCTTCGCTAAGGCTAAATATGGCCGCTCGCCTAGAAAGCTTACTACTATAGGCCCTAATAACTCCTAAGAGAATAGCCCTAACAAAGAAGTTATAATATATTAGATACTAAAACTTTATTAATCCTATAATATAATGTACAGAAGGAGAGGATAGGCACTATAATCTTACTCTTTAAAGATGACTATATTTGTAACTATAACATTATAGCTATTTAAAAACTATAGCGTAATCTATAAATACACACCTTGCTTAACGCCTACAAAAGAGGCTTTACTCTGCTTTATAACCTGAGAGAAGATACTAGCGTATGCTTCTATATCAAAGACAACATAGATATTAATAGCTAGGAGGTCTATTACGAATCTCCTAATATTACATTATTAGTAATCCGAACATGTTTTAGTAGCAAGCTAATAATAATATACATCTATAACATATATAACAGGTCACTCGCCTTATACTTAGCAACAAAGGCGCTCTCTGTGATATCAGTGCTTTATAATCTTTTAGTTAGGCCAGGGGAACATGTCTTACTAGGAGACTTTAATTTACATTATTTATATTAGAGCAGAACCTTGTATAACACTAAGTATAAAGTAATAGAGCAATTAATTAATCTTATTACTAATGCTAAATTAGAACTAGTTCTTTCCTTAGGCATTATTACTTAGGAGGCAAGGGGCCTCTGCTTAACTATTAACCTAGTATTTATTTCTGCCTTATTAATTCTATAACTTAATTACTGCTAAGTAAAATATAACTTATACTAATCAGCTAACTATCTTCCTCTCTTAACTTAGTTACGCATAGAGAGCACACCTTATATAAAGAGGCTAA
>NW_006916370.1:26180-38175 GCF_000464535.1 Endocarpon pusillum Z07020 | reverse complement strand
GCTTCTGGTGTGATTTTTCGAGGCCTACCCTAAACCAATACAGGCGCAGGCCGTGGATCTCCAAATACAACGATATTCTGCTTGATTCTGCCTACCGTTGAAGCGTGGCAACGATAGATTTGAGCTATTTCTCGAGGTTCTACATCAGTAGCAAGCAACAGGGCCATATTCTCGACCGCAGCCCGCGAAAAACGTAGATTACTCATCGCGAAACGCAACACCAAGCTCAAAAATCAATATAGGGCCAAATCGGGATAATAGCGAGCTTCATGAGCATTTACAAGCAAAATCTACGCCTATTTACCACGCAGTTGGCGATTCCGCCATTTGACCGCTTTTTTGCCCCGCCAGCACAGCAATTTTTGGGTCGCGCCAAGGAATTGCAACACTTTTGGGACGCACAATACTGTGCATTGCGAAAGTCTTGCGAAAAACTTGGCGGGTGTGAAGTTGCTGGTGCCGCGTCATTAAACAGAAACAGCTCTTTAAGGCTTTTTTACGGATCTTTGTTGTACAATTCTTATATCAAAATGATGCTGAGCTCTTCCTGATTCTAATGATATAGATTTAGATATAGAGGATTCTTCTGTAAGAAGTAGAATTTACTATGTAAAAAGTCAGCTTTCCCAATCAAGATCTGTATTATTGCTTATCTATATCATTAGAGTCAAGAGAAGCTCAGCATCATTTTGATATATTATCTACATAATACAACTTTATAGATGACCCTTAAGAGCCGTGTTCTGTTTGACAACGCGGCGCCAGCAATTCTGGATACAACGCCAAGGATTCGCAACACTTTCGCAATGCACAGTAGATTTACCCTTTACGCTCTCTTATGATCTTGAACACCATTTATACTTATAATATACGGAACGATCGCAATAAGACTCACTGTAAAACTACCGAATTTATTTATTTTAAGAAATTAGACGGCGAATCGATTCAAAAATAAATAGTTCTTCATTGATAAGGAACTGAAGACCCCATCGGATGCTGGACCTTTTGAGTCCACTTTGTAGGCTCGACGTCTTCCAGATAGAGCCTCAGCTCTTGCGCCGAGTTGAATGCTTTGCCACACTGCGCTCGCGGATGCGGACATTTCAGCGCTTCCGCTGACTTTCAGCTTCCCATTATGTTGGTCGAGATGATCTTGCCACTCGGACCGGTCAAGGAATTGACGAATTCGTGCAAGCCGGAAAGCGTTACATTTCCCAGACAGTATGGGCGGCAGCCAGGGGAGGCAAGGCATCCGGCAGAGTTAAAAGGATTGCATTGAGTCGGAACCACCTCAGGCTCATCGAGATGGGCCCGGCAATCGTCCCCCCCAACCCTTCCGGCTGGTGGTCCTTTCGCTACAGAAAAAGCACTCTCCATGACTCTGGTCATTTTGCATCGCAATTGGGTATTTCACGGAACCGGCTCAAAATAGCCATCGAAAAGTGAACGCTGTAAGAAGCAGGCGCCCGATCGTGTAGTTGTCGCCAGGCAAGAGACTTCTTCCCGTTTGAATCGGCAGGAGATTTTTTGTGAGGCAGCCGAGACGGAGGTTGACACTTGGTAGGGCTTGCTCACTGTGACAAGATTAATGGTTGCAATATATGAAGTCCTTAAAAGAAACTGCTGGCGACACGTGATGGCGTTTGGTACGAGATACTGGAGAGCCACTAGTAGTCTAAACAACGTAGCAAGTCCTCTCACTGTGGGCGGTGAGAGGGAAATGTCAAGGGCATCACGATTACTGGCTAAAGGCATGAAGAAGTCCATATTCATTCGCAGTTGAATGCCCCAGAAATGGTGTAGATAAGTCAGTCGGTGGATGTGGTGCGATTTTAGAGGGGTGACACGTTATGTGAGTGGCGTGCTGTTGAACCAAAAGGACCGCGGCTACAATTGGCCGCAGACGGGTCTGACGTGTTATGTGGGCTACGCATGCCTTAGCAGGAAGAGACCCTCTAAAAATAATGCTAGGAGAGCCATCACTGGTTCGACCAGCATGACATTGGAATACCTCGACAGGGACCGGTTGCTGTCGTCTTCTTGTGTTGTTTGCTTCCTGAACGTCGACCAGATCGCATTCCCTTGGAGCTGCTGATAATAGCTAGATAGGCACCTTCCGCGGTTGCATTTGAAAGCCTTGGGCACTCCAAACTATAAAAAGTTGAATGACCACGCCTTCAAATGCAAGACCACGCCCGCCTTCTCGGTCTCCGCCTGCAATTCAGCGCATTCCTCCTTGTACAAATCGTCAGCACTGTCAGGGCAAGACAAGTAGATCTCCTCAAGAGCAGGCAATTTGGATGGCTTCTTAGCGGCGAAGTGCCGAAATATAACCTCGAGCGCCTTCGCATGATCCTGTGCGCCAGATGAGAGTAACGACAGCTGACGGACTGATGGAGGAATAAGGTGTCCAAGTATTGGCTGCTTGTTGTCCGATGTGGGGTGGTTTGTTGAACCGTCTTCGATAGTCAAAGATTCTAGCGACAAGATGATATTGCGGTCCGCAGCGGCGTCGGCACTAGCATTACACACGGCGAATTCAATGGGGAGCTCGAGCTTTCGTAGTTGCTGAAAGCCGCGCAGTGATGCCCTACCAGGAGTAAGTGATCCTCGCAGTTCGCGGATTGAAATAGAAAGCTCTTCGAGATGGGCTCCGACCGCGTGCTCTATTTTCGTCACGAAGTTGCAGATATCCCAGTCGTCGTCATGAGGGCCTTCACTGTCTTTAGATGCGTGCGAGTACGTCAGCTTTCTCAGGCGTGTGGTGTGTTTGAGAAATATGGCAATCCCTGCAGGGTCTATGTCACTGCTTACAAAGTCAACCGTCTCAAGTGACTCCCCGAATGGATATGTAAGCTGGGATTTGTCTATGCTCTGGTGACCACTGTCCTGCCTAGCCACACAGCTAGGGCCCCAGAAAGACCGCACGCGAGGTAGAGCCAGGAATGGGCTCGCCAAAGCCATGTCGAAGCGCTGGTGCGCATTCAAAGGGACAGAATCCTCGAACTCAGTAAGCTTGGTCAGGCTCGATGTATCAAACGGGAGATGATATGATTGCCGGGCCTTGTGAATGACGGCGTCAATGAGCTTGTCAGTTGCGAGGACAGATTTCCATTTCTTAGGTAGCGCAATCTTCTCGACGTTCGGTAGAAGCGTCAGCAGAAAAGCTGCCGCATACTGCGAGTATCGAGCGGCTTCGAGATCCTTTTCAATCTCGTCATAATATTCTTGCCAGTCGAGACCTGCTTGTTTAAGGTACGGCGACTCGGCAAAGGATTTGATCACGACGTCGCCGCAATTGACATCTGGATAGAGATGGCGGGGTCGGTGATAGAGGAAACAGCTGTCAACCTTGGACTCTAAGTACCGTACGTAACGTGCTACAATAGGCTCAGTTACAATACGTGCAATTAGATCGAAGGCTGATCTGATGGTGTATAGTGGGTCTCCCATCTTTTCATAAAAGATCACATGTTGGAAATGCGACCGTAGTAAGTTGTGCCGTGCAATGAACGGTGTGCACATTGCATAGATCTTCCGACAGGTTAAAGCCAGGCTCTCAAATCCCTCTGGCAGGGCATGCCTGACTATGTGCTCAAGAATTTCGACAGGCAGATTAGTGAGTGCCATGGTAGCGGTAGATGCTGGGTTGAAGGCTATTGGGGTCAGTATGCGTGAGTGAGTTAAGGTAAGGAACGAAACTGACAAACAGAATTTTCATATCTGTACTACAGTATGAGGCAAAAGTATTGTTAGCACGGTGCTCACAATGACTAGTTCTAATACATTGCCCCACTCTCTAGGACACAGATGGGGGTGGCATACTAAAACTCTTGGCCTTTAGGTCTTGGCATGCTAAACTAGCTCACTACTCCACACTATTTTAGCTCAAATTTTTCAAATTTTTTTCAAATCTGATACAACTATACTTATACTTTAGCTTCAGAACTTATATTAATCCTACAGCCGATTCTGATCTTCAGTAGAGATACAGTACTAGATCAAAAGTATCCGACCGAATGCGCGGGATGATTATGAACCACGTTATTAAATAATTAAGATATCTACTTTAATAGAATTATTATTATTATTATTCTTATACCTATCGAGCCATTGAGCTCATGAGGGGAGATACTAACAACAGTCTATAGGAGAAACCCTCTAGGGAAGAAAACCTATGAGCCATCCGTTTCTGGGTTACGAAGAGACATCCCACCTTCCTATCCTTTCCGGGTGGTTGGCTGTGTGGCCCTGGCTGTTAGTGTTAGTTGAGGCCGAGATTGAATTGTGGGAGGAGTCCTGTGCGTTGTAGCCATCCTGCTGCTGCCTTGGCGCCTCTTGTCGTTGCGACCATTTTCGAATAGTCATTGGTCCCTGCGTCTCTAAACAGCTGGCCACGGCGATCAGCGAGCTCACTTTAATAGGATAGATCTCAACAATTTATATACAAATATAATACAAATTGTTATGATCAATCATGAGCACTCAGAAAGACTTAATGTACTGTTATTACTAGTGGTATTAGGGGCGTGCGCTATCAGGGTCCGGCTGCGGGTAAAGTACACCTCCATATGCCGCTTCCCTTCAGTGTGGACAGCCAGATTTGAAACATCAAGTCATGAGGACTCTCATTTCCAACAATCTCGAAAATTGATCAGAGGCCCTGGAATCGTCTGCTGAGTGAACTGTCGTCGTCCATCATGGTTTTACTGTCATAGTAGCCCCTTTTTCAAGCAGCCTGAGACAGGCAGCCTGATTTTTTAAGTCTTGATACGGCATCATTCTGACATGCTGTTCACTCGTCAAAGCCTGTGCCGGATTAGGCGTGAGACCGTGAGCTCTTGATCTTGATTGCCTCTCCCTTTCCATCAGTTCAAAATTCGTCAATAACAGTAAGTCTCACAGAGGATGGCGTTGCCTTACATTACGAAAACAACAAAAATCAGTGAATCCCACGAGAACCAACGAACGCCTACAGCTCACAAGCCCAAGCTCGAGGGCGTCAATGCAACCAGAGGTCTCGCATGAAACCACATCTCAAGGCACTCTGCCCTGCCTGCCGATGCTGTGCGCAATATGATACGCAATTGTTGGCCCCTGCCTTTCGGTATATGAGTTTCTGCCCCCTCTGTCTGAATATTTGCGAGGCTGTGATCAATGACGTCCTTATAATGCCCCCGTCTGCTGCTGTACTTATTCTTCAGCTTCGCCGCCGCTGCCTCTTCCCTCAAGCTAAGGAGATTGATGGGTTTCTCGACATATCACATTTCAGCCTAACGTTGGTCTCACTCTGTTTTGGCCTTCGCTGGCCCTACCTCCAAGCAACTGAGATTAAGGTTCCTCGACATGGCGTACGACAGACTGGTGACACACGACAGACTGGTGACACACGACAGACTGGTGACACACGACAGACTGGTGAAACGAAATACAGTCAGAAGATCCAACAACTATACACAGCCTCGTCTTCAGTGGTCTTGAGAATTTTAAGATGATGAGATCAATTGTTGCCGGCCCCAAATGATTGTCCAGATATATAAAGCTCATGCTTGACCGGTATGTGTTTGAAGAATCAGCCAAATCTGCAACTCACGATCGCCTCCCCGCACCACATACCACTCAAGCAAAATACCTTCCATCATGCATCTACTGCCGTACCTCCCACTGCTGCTTGCTGCATCCATAAAAGGCCGCGCTGCCAGTGATGCAGGCATCGGAGCTGAATTCGAGAGCCCTGCCTTCACGTTCGAAAACCCACAATGCAGCAACCAGGACACAAATGCGGCAAAGAAAGAGGTTGTTGCCAACCGCAAACATGATACTTGGTACTTGTCGGCAGACACGGGATCTGGTCAGGGGAAACTTAATGCAGAATACATTCTAGACGGCGAGAAGATTAAGGTCGGCACCGGGGATGCTGCGAAAACAGTGAAAGCAGTTGCGGATGAACTTGTAAGTACTGTAGACATCTGATGCTGTGTATTGTCGTGTTGATATAGACAGATCGAGTGGAGTCCTTGGAAGGGAAATGGTCCAAAGACCCTTGACATTTCGAATAACAAATGCAACCCTTGGAAGATCGCATCTCCGAGTAGAGATACCGACAAGGCTGAAGACGTGTTTTGGCTACCACAGATCACCACGTCAATGCCGCTTGAAGCTGTATACAGTCTTATGAAGGAACAGATCGCAGGCCCTGACCAAGGACCAAATCGGAACATTCTCGATGGGGACACCCCTCGGGGACCCCAAGGAAGATTCATTGCTCTCGTAACAAAAGAGTATTTCCAATCAAAGCCCAACGGCATTGATGGGTCCAAAATCAGCGATGACGTGCTTGGCTTCTTGACCTTGGTCTTGTCCTATGCCAAAGCGGCGAAAGAGAGATTGAGACAGGATCAGAGCCCGAAGTTATTCACCACTTTTATGCCTCGAACAGAGTTCAATACCATCTACCAACAAGTCAAATCAAAACTCTGCGGTGATCTCTTCAAACTAATCAGAGTTCTTGCGTGCTATAAGCAGGGTGGGAGAGGCCTCGAGTAAGAAACTTGACTCCTCCGGCACCCTCGACTAACAGCATGCAGGGTTGACACCGAATACTGCTCGGGGCCGCTGACGAAGCCCGTCCCCAATGACAAGTTTGGCGCTCTATCATATGAGAACGCCGGCGCCAAACCCCCTGCTAAGGTGAACATCAAGGAATGGATCCAGGGTATCAGTGAAGGAGATCCAACACCAGACAAACTCTCCGAGTTTGACAAAAGCATCGATGGCTCCATTGGCGGCCTCAGGACCAAAATGGAAAAGATCTACAATTCAGATCGTGAGGCGCCTATATTCGAGTTCCGAGATCTCTTCGACATCAAAACCTCAGAGATGGAGAAATGGATGGGCGACGTGGACTCCGCGATCCAAAAACTCCACAAAGACTTCGCCAACGCTCCCAACAAATTGAAGCGCGCCGACGGCGACAACTGCCAAGCGCCCACTCAACCCAACTGGCCTGAGGACCCACCCGAGGACAGTGTCGAGCCCGTAAACCCACCCTCCCAGCCAAAATGCGTGCCCAACCCCACCAAAGCCGTCAAAGACTCCCATGAAGCTGAGATGAAGAAGGCATCCAAGTACTTCTGCGAGCAACACGCTAAAGAAACCGACGCGAAGGTTCCCATCGATGTCAAAGCGACCATCATCGCCGGCGACAGGTTAATTGGCCGCGTAGTGGCCAACATGGCGTACCCCTACGCGGAGAGCATGGGCAACCAGGCCGACGTGTACGATATCTTGATCAAGAATGTCGATAAGTGTACTCCTAAGGATGGGAAATATAATCTTGATACCCCAGTGACAGATAACACGTGCAAGGATATCTTTTATAATGCGTGGAGGAACTGTAAGTGTCTCCGAATTTTCTGATTGTGAGTGTGTGCTAATCAATGGGTCTTGTAGGCAACAATCAAGGTCGTGGTGGTGAGGTTACTGCGGGCTGCTTGATTTATAGTATTAAGACCAGGTACTAGGTGTTATAGTATCAATAGCGCGCATCGTTTGGAAGAAAGAGTCTAGGTTTTGTTATCGTGTACCGAGTCTACGAACAGAAGGAAGTTCCTTGCATGCTGCGTGGGTAAAGGACTATCCCATTGGCTGCTGCTCACTGTTACGACCCAGTTATACGTAGGCACATCACATTCATTATTAGTTAGCCAGTGAATTCAATCATGCGAGTTAGACCAGATGAACCTTTGTCAAGACATATGAATCTAACCGAATCATCAGGACTCTATATTAAGTATCTGAATCAGCACTAGATACTGTTGAACGTATGCGGTTGCAATCGATACTATTTCTGCGTGGGCAGTAGCTACTATTTATGGTGATAGCTCTGACAAAGCAGTGAGTTGATGCAGGTTTACGTATAATGTGAGCGCAAGCTTCCACATGTATGTAAACGCATCCAAACCACATACAAATCGCATATAGAGGGTATGCCCTTGTGTGCAATGCAGAGCTAGTGATCTAATACTCCATCGGCAAACCGGGAACCCCCGCCCAGGAAAAAAGGACCTGGCCCAGGGTAGCCCACGGGCCAAAATATGATATGTCCCTTTTCTCGTAGTAACCGTGCACTTCTTGCACTAAGCTTTGCAGCTTAGTGCACCGCAGCGCAACGATAGATTTTTTCTATTTCTATAGCTAATGCCCCCCCTCATCGCTAATTTGATACTCTAATTGGTCCTCATAGTCCATAGCACTGATACGAAGACGGGCATGCGCAGAAATAGCCCTATAGAAGCGTACAAACTTGGGTCTTTCCCGTTTAGGGCATTGACGCCGAGAGTACTCCTTCTTCTCACAACTTTCTTGCTCCTTTCGTGTGCGTAATCGAATTCGCTCCTTGGCCCTCTCAACAGTAATAATGCCTCCTTTTTGTACGGCACGACGCGTGGCTTTCGCACGTGCAGCGCGTGCTGCTTCAGTCAATTGAGTGTGCTCCAAATCCGCCTCTGCTTGGGCCCCTGATTGTACGCGCGCTATAGCACCCTTAATAAATTTGTGTATAAGTAATTCGCTCTTTAAATCAAACTCTATATTCGTCCGAATTTGCTCTGCAAATTAAGTAATTTTGTAGATCTTTTTTAGCGTTTTTATTGTATCTAATAACTCTGATTTAGAGTCATTTTCAGAATTAAGAACTAGTAAAGAAGACAATTTAGCAATTACTATATTTAGGTTATAAAGTACACCAAGGGACATTCAGGGGCAAAGACCTATCTATGATGGGGCAAAATAGTATCCCAAAATCTCATCTATCAACCTCGTAAGGACAGCCTTTATCGCCGGAAAATGTGTGTATCCTTATCCACCTCAGGGCTTGATAATCGTATGGTAGTCTACAATTCTGTCGATTTATTGAGGCACTTCGAGGGTGTGAAAATCGATGGTTTGGAATGTATGGAGGGGTTTAGGTGTTGTTACGCGGAACACCGTGCAACAGGGTATGGGGGGTGCTATAGAGATAGCGGAGAGTTACGAAGAAGCTATAGAAGGCAACTGTATGACTATGTCGATTGGTATGGTGAAGGCTGAACTATCTAAGTGCTATGGAGGCGAGGATAGAGATATGACGCGCAGGGCGCCAAGCCTGCCCTAGCCCTCAGCCCTAATGCCGGATGCGGCATAGCACTTGTGGAGCATTTGGCGCACAGCCAATGCTTGGCCAACGCCATGCCCTGCCCTAACGCCTCTCTAGGCCATAGGGCATTTTGTGCCGTAACAGTTGCCGGCAGCAGAAAAAGGCCACGGCCTCGTGGTCATCGAAAAGAACAGAAATAAGCAGAAAAACAGCATCTCTCGGGGCTGAACTCTTCCGCTTTTGGTCTAGCGCCGCAGCCGCCCTTGTGGCTCTCCATAGAGCGTCGAGCCGTCAGCTTGTCGACGCCCTCGGAGCCTAGAGCGCTCTAGAGCCTCTTCGTACGCCCTAACTGACTCCTGGGCCTGCTCTAGCGCTGTTAGATCCTCCCAAGTGTCATCTTCTTCGTCATATCCTTCCCATCTGACTTTGTATGATATTGCCTCGCCATCAACGAGCTTGCCAACTATCTTCTCCACCTTTTATTGTTCCATTCCTTGTTCGTCAATGTGGTCTGGCGGAGGGGGGAGGTTTCGTTGATAGGGATCATCATCAGGGCTCGAAGCAGGGTCAAGATGGATTTTGCTGATCACTTGGTAGATTCTCTAGGCCGCAGGCAGGTCTATTCGCAGCGCGTTGCCCTTGCCAACAGCCTCGAGGATTCGAAAAGCTCTAGTGTAACATGAAGAGAGTGCAAACTTGCGTGTAGAAGGCAGTAAGTAGCTCTTTAGCGAAAGGCGCAGCCTAGCCTAGCCAGAGTCAAATGATCGATCTTGGATTGCTTTGTTTATTATTACTTCTATAGCAATCTAAAGCCCCTTGGCAGCTATATCTCTGGCAGCTTTGCGCTCTTATACCAACTGCTCTAGCGCTTCTGGCATTAACAGTATTAGCTAAGTACTAGGAGTAAAGCTATAGATGACTTAAAATAGGGTCTAAGTGATGACAGAAGAGTAGTTACTATTAAAGTAGAACTTAATAATATGTAAGAACTCTTTCTAGTTAGCCTGTATAGTATTAATATAAAAATGTAGCGTTATTTCTAGCTCTTAGTTAACGTGTTCTAATTAGTCATCTATTAAAGGATAATACGCTATAATATAGATTAATTAAGTGCTAGCTAGTTTAAATACTCTCTTCTATAATGCGGCAATAAATCAAGCGTCTTAATCAGTAGTAATAGTGTTAGATAAGTTATAACCTCTTCTACAGAAAACATTATCCTAGAGGCATTTAGCCTAATCCTTAGCCAACTATGCCTTCTTCCTTGTTTCAAAAGTAATGCGTTTTAAGAATTAATCTATAATAACAAGTATTATATTATAGCCATCTTTAGAGGGTAAATCAGTAATAAAATCTATTATTAAGGAGTAAAAAGATTACAGAGGCATTAGAAGTAGCTTTAATAGTGGCATAAAGCTTACATAATATAGCTTATTTATTCTATAGTCTGTATAGTAATGTACGTAATTAAGAATCTTCTTGCTTATCTTAGGCTATTATAGGCTAGCGAGCGCTTTGCGCAGCCTAGTATAGCCGCTATAGAGCTGATTATTATATATAGCCTTAAGCATTACTTTTCTGAAGCTTTAAGAGATAATAAAATGAGGCTTAGCTTATTATATATTAATTTAGACCAGATCAAAGCTACTCTCTTAATAGAGTAGAGTATAAGGCCTATTAGGTAGTTGCTAAAGGTTAGGAGCAGGTAAGGGCATAGCCTGAAGCTGCTTAAATAGCTTGCTAAACTCTTCTTTAACTTCTTTATAAAGCTGAGCAAGCTCTACATTATCTAATCCTAGCAGTACTATACTAAGATAAACTTGTTCCTTCTCCTTAGGTTGATGCTGGCTATAGAGCGTAACTGAGAATCTGGATAAGGCATCTAGAATAACTATATCTTAGCCTTCCTTATAGATAATAGTTAGGTTATCTTAATACTAATTTAGAAACATAGCCCATCCTTATTAATAAGTATTTATCTTAAGAAGAAATTACATATATAGTAATCTTGTCGCTAGGATTACTAGATTTGCTTAATAGTTAGTATAAATAATAGTCTTTATTTGCTTAATATAGATTCGTAGAGATACTTAACTGCCTAAACTAGTCTAGATAGCTTTAGATCTATCGGCTAGTAGTTACGCTTAGTAGATATTAATATTAGGGCTTAACTAGTTAAGATAAGTCTTAACTAAAAGCTAGGTCTAAAGGGTTAGTTAGATAGAATAGGAAGTGCAGTAAATAATACTAAGATGTCTTTAACTTAGGTATAAGCTGATAACATAAGTTAACTACAAAGACTATAAAACTATCTAGGAAATAAGCGTGCTTATATAGAGTAAAAGATTTGTGCTCAGAGTTGATCATCCTAATCATCTCTAATTATTACTTATAAGTGCTTATCCTGATCACCTCTAATATTGCTTATAAATGCTTATTCTAATTACCTCTAATTATATTATATTATCTAGGTCTAACTATATATGTAGTTTAAAGTCTAGTCTTGTCTAAGTCTATTATAGTTTTTTTACAAAGTGTTAGGCAGCTCTGTAGTGCCTATTAGTACTTAGTATGTTTATATATTATAATACTATCCTCTCCTCTTACTAGCTTAATTCTATAAGCTAAGAGTACGTCTTTTAATTTCTTAGGGTTTTATAATTTCTTTTTTTATAATATCTTTACTTATTTATTATATTAGTAAATCTTTCTTTAATATTTAGTATTAAGCTTTCTTTAAGAAGATAGTCTTTTAGAATTATTATATTATTATATTATATTTAATATATACTTATAATAAAGTAATATACCTTTTTTTTTTATATTTCTTAAAGTATTTATATTATATAATAATGTGTA
>NW_006916370.1:12908-26171 GCF_000464535.1 Endocarpon pusillum Z07020 | reverse complement strand
ACGACGCTCTTCCGATCTTAATAGTCTCTTATTTATATTTAAGTTTGTTTAGTATAAATTAGAAATTATTTTAGATAATATCTTATAATTTATATAAATATATTATAAAAATATATAAGTTATATTTTTAGTTATTAAAGATTTAAGGTATAGTATAAAGTAAGCATATTTCGTAAGTCTATTAGTAATAACTAGAATACTATTATACTTTACTTTTATTATTTAGTCTTATAATAATAGTAGCTTTATAATAAAGTCTATTATTATTACTTCTTAAGCTCCCTCTAGTACTTTTAATAACTATATTTTATTATATAGTTTGTGTCTTAAGTACTTTATTTTCTAATATATATTATACTTATTTATTTATTCTTAGACGAATTTATTTATCTGTAGAAAGTAATATAATCTTAAAATTTATTTAAGTATCTTATTAATCTTTTAATGTCTAGCTAGTATTTCTTTGTAATACTTATAAAGTATTATATCCTTTGCAGAGTTGGCTATATATACTAGTCCTTTATATAAGATTAGTCTGCTATCTTATATTTTGAACGCTAGGTAGTTTTCAGATTTCTTTTTAATTTCCCTTATTAATCTGTCTTTTTAATACGCTCTAATTAGCTGTCTTTCTTAGTCTTAATCAGAGATTGTGAAAGTAGCTATAAGTACTAAATTATTATATCTTATTAATCTATCTGGGTTTAATTATAGTATTAATCTAGGTAGTACTTTAGTATACTTCTAACTCATATATATATTTTTTTAGTTCTCTGATACTTTATAAGGATTTTATTAGTCTTATAAAGAGTGATTTAAAGCATATTTTACGTTTTTGTAATATTTCAAATTAATATTTCTTAGCTTATATAAATAACTTTAACCCTAAAAAGTATTCTATCATATTAAGAATAACTTTAATTATGTAATCATAATTTAATTTTAGCTAATAGTCAAAAGACTATTATTTTAAAAAAAAGTGCGCGGGACGCTTATATACGCGGGACGCTTATGAACCATGTTATAAGAAATTTAAGGAGTTATTTAAGAAAGATAAGAAAAGTATAACCTTGCCTAAATACTAATCTTAGAACTATAAGATATTTTTAGAACTTAGAATTAAACTAGTATTTAAACTAATATATTAATTTTTTAAAAAAAAAACTAGAGGAAACTAGAGAATACCTAGATAAAAATCTAAAGAAAAGATTTTTTAGATCTTTAATATCTTTAGCCGGATAACTAATACTTCTTATATTAAAACCTAACAGAAAATTAAAGTTATATATAAATTATAAATAGTTAAACATAATTATAATTAAGAATTAATACGTATTACTACTTAGCTTAAAACTCTATAGTAGAATTTATAAAGTAAAATAATTTATAAATTTATTTGATTCTTATACTAATATAGTCCTAGCCTAAGGCTAGTCTATGCAAGGGATATATATAATTAAGAGTAGTTATAACTCTTAATAACAAACAAGAACAAACGTAAGGAAACCTTTCTAGGGAAAAAACCTTACTACTAGTAAGTAAACAAGTTCTTCAGGGCGCTTTAACAGTGTGCACAGGGCTCTATAGCTGCAGTGTAATTAGGCGCAAAGTTGTTCAGCTGCAAACAAGAACTGAGAGAGGGCCTCAGCCTTTATTAGCTAAAGCGTTACTATCTTAAGGGCCTTTGGATCGTTAAAGAGACAGTGGTAATCTGTTGTGCCAGCAGCGGCAAGCATCTTGTGTCTGTCTAAGAGCAGCGGGCAGTCTATAACTATGTATTAGGTAGTCTGTCTTCTCTAACCACACCTACAGGATAGTAAAGGGATGTCTGAAATATTCTATTTAAAGAGAAAGTCTGTAAAGCCTATTTTGTTAGTCCTTAGCTATATAATAAGAAAGCTTTATACTTTAGCTAAGCCTTAATATATCTTTAATCTCTGCTTATTAATTTCCTTACTTTATATAAGACTTAAGGCTTGCTAAAGTATTACTAGGTAGGCGCTTTATAATAATCGCTAGTTCTCTAACTAAGACGTTCTAACTATTTAATAATAAGACTAGTATTATTATTATGCTTTTATAAGTAATATAGCCGCTTCTTATAAGGGCTTTTCTTATAGTAAAGAGCATTTTAAGGCTTAGTTTAGCTTTGTCTTTATATTAAGTTTAAGAAGGCATTATTTATACTAGTTATGCTTTCTAGTACCTAATATTGTAATAGTATAACAGAGGCGTCCTTACTATAAGTTAAGCTTCTTAATAATTCAGAGGCAGCTTTTATAAATAAGTTGTCTTATGTCTGTGACTATAAGTCTATAATAAGAGTTTATCTAAATACTATTAAGTAGTAACAAAAGAGATAAGGAATAAGTCTCTGCTTTAAAGACTAGGATAGGTGTGGCCTTATAGGCCCTAGCTATTATGTGTAAGCACCTATTCTGGATAGAAAAGAGTTTAGTAATATTTGATTTTATGCTTTATAACTTATTAGAAAGATGCTAAATATCTAATATATAAGTTATTACTAGTTTAATAATAATAGTATAAATACGTCTTATGTATAAAAGAAGAGCCCTATTTTAATTGAGTATTAATTTAAAGTCTTAGTACTTTAATATTCGTTTTTATTATTATTAAGGTGCTGGCTATATTAATTGTTTCTTCTATATTAAACTTCTTTAGGTTTCTTATAAAGTGAATTAGCTTATACTTTTGTAATACAAAGATAGTATTATAATAGCGGGCCTAATATAAGCACTTATTATATAACTGCTTTAGGCATTTATAGTTCTTCTTTGTACTTTAGCTAAACACAAGTATATTAATATTATTAATAAAGTTAAAAGCGCTTACTTTAGTCCCTTATTAATTAGTAATATTTAATAGATTTGCGTTATAAAAGAGATATAGAATAAGCAAGACTAGAAAGCTCTAAGAGATCTTTATATAGATCTTAAATCTCTTAAATGTCTTATTACTTATAAAGAATATAAAAGCCTTATTTAATAAGAAGCTTATTACCTATTTAGTAATTATAAAAGAGATCTTACACTTCCTTAGATTATAAATTAACTATTAATATAATACTGTATTAAAGGCGCCCGCTATATCTATGCTTAGCAGAGAAGCCACCTTATTTTTCCCTTAGTTCTAGACTATATATATCTATTTAGTAAAGAGCTTTAGCGCTATCTTAATTAAGCAGTTACTCTTTACTCTTATCTATATCTCTAAAAGAGCATTATATTGCTTAGCTAAGAAGGTAATTCATTACATTATAATAGACTCTAACGTCTTACCTATTGTATTAAGCAAGACTATTAGTTTATAGGCCTTAGGAGATAAGTAGTCCAGTTTATTAGGTTTTCTTAGAGCTAGTGTATAGGCCTTTTGAAAAGCATAAGGGTAGTATCCTAGTAATATGCAGGCAGAGAATAAGTAGGTAAGCACAGGTATAAGCTAGTTAATACAGGCCTAAAGAATTCTATTAAGGATCCTATTAGGGCCTGGGGCTCTGTCTGCCCTTGTGTACTAAATAGCGTTCTATACCTCCTCTTTAGTAATGGCTATAAGGTAATAATATGTCTACAGGTATACTATGTCTTTGATATTATTAAGTAGTACCTTCGGTAATAGCAGGAAGAAGGCGGCTTTAAGCACCTTAATCTAGTCATTAAAGATATGTGTTATAATGCCCTAGATTACTAGTAATATAAACTTAAGGGAATTATATAAGTGATAGCTATTAGCTTTTATTTATTTAGCAACTTTCTATAAATCCCTAAGATTATTATAAGTATATTTGATTTTTATTCTAAAGTTGATCTACTTAGCTTTATTAATAGCTTACTTTTTATAGTTATTTGCTTATTAATATTACGCCTAGTCCTCTTTCTGTCTTATTAATATTTATATATTACAAAGTTAACAGGTATTCCTTACTGCCTCTAAGTACTTTAGGGTTTAGAAAGACTTATTATAAGTATTTTGTTATGCCTACAAAACTGCTTTACTAATAATCTTATTAAGATAGTCTTAAATCTCTGCTACACAAGTATTAATTATCTTAGGTGTGTTAAGATATCTCTTTAGTAGTATACCTCTTTAGTAATGCTATTATAGTTATTTCTGTTACCTTACTCATATTAATAAGCTTTTAGGCCCTCCTTAGCCTCTTTGTATAAGGCGTGCTCTTTATACGTAACTGAGTCAAGAAAGGAAGGTAGTCAGCTAATTAACATAAGTCATGTTTTACTTAGTAGTAATTAAGTCGTAAAGTTAATAAGGCAGAAATGAATACTAGATTAATAGTTAAGTAGAGGCCCTTTGCCTCTTAGATAATAATGCTTAAGAGAAGAATTAGTTCTAGTAAGATTAATTAATTGCTTTGCTACTTTATACTTAGTACTGTATAAGGTTCTGCTCTAATATAAATAATGTAAGTTAAAGTCTCTTAATAAGACATGCTCCCCTAGCCTAACTAGAAGGTTATAAAGCATTAATATTATAAAGAGCGCCTCTATTACTAAGTATAAGGCAGGTGATCTATTATATATATTATAAATGTGTATTATTATTAGCTTACTACTAAAACGTGTTCAAATTGCTAGTAATATAATGTTAGGAAATTTGTAATAGACCTCCTAACTATTAATGTCTATATTATTTTTGATATAAAAACATATACTAGTGTCTTCTCTTAGGTGATAAAGCAAAGTAAAGCCTCTTTTATAAGCGTTAAGCAAGATATACATTTATAGGTTATACTACAGCTCCTAAATAACTATAATATTATAGTTAAGAATATAGTTGTCTTCAAAGAGTAGGATTATAATGCTTACCCTCTCCTTCTATATATTATACTATAGAATTAATAGAGTTTTAATGTCTAATATATTATAACTTCTTCGTTAGGGCTATTCTCTTAAGAATTATTAGGGCCTATAGTAGTAAGCTTTTTAGGCGGGCGGCTATATTTAGCTTTAGTAAAGGCCTTATCCTTAAATTCAGCATCTATAAGGCGCTAAAGACTATCGCTTCTTAAGCGCCTTGTTAGCAGAGTTAAGAATATTACTATACTGTTATTATAGCTAGAGTCTATTAAGTCACTAGCAAGACTTATACACTTAATAGCCCTTATCAGAGCGTTCTAAGATTCTACTAAAGGCAAGGCATTTTAATAAGATTAATAACTTAGTTATTTATTCTTAACTAGACGTAATTTCTTAGTCTGTTTTACCTTATAAAAGGGCGACTATGCTTAGTACCTTAGCTATATATAGACTATATAATAGTAGTAATTCATAGCCTCTTTATTAGAACACTCCTTAGTATTATAAAGAGCTATATAATGCCTATAATATATAAGTTAACTATTAAGGTTATAAACACCTAAGTAAGTAATATAGATAACTTATATATTATAGGCATTATATAGCTCCTTATAATACTAAGGAGTATTCTAACAAAAAGGCTATAAATTATTACTATTACATAGTCTATATATAGCTAGAGCACCAAACATAATTGCCCTTCTGTAAGATAAAATAAGCTAAGAAACTATATCTAATTAAGAATAAATAACTAAGGACTTAACCTTATCAAAATGCCTTGTCTTTAGCAGAGCCTTATTTATTTTATTTATCCGGATACTATATATTATAATTATAAAGATATACTGCTAAAGTGCCACTAAAGTCCTTACTACCTTAATCTATTTTATATCTTTTAAGAAAACAGCTTTTGCCTCTTTAAATAAGACTATAACCTTAATATCCTTATTTCTTATTTTGTTTACCTTTATAAGTCTAGAGGCCGCTTTTTTAATTCTTTTTACTAGTTTCTTCGCTTCCCTCTTACATATTATATACTTCTTTATTTTATTAGATATCTTAATTATAATTTCCTTCTCCTCTTTTCTAAGGGCGTTACTTGTCTGTGCTAGGTAATAAGAGGCGATAGGTCTTAGGGAGCACTATTTCCTGTTGTTAGCTATGTTTCGCTTCGCCGTTATAGTGTATAACGCTTTCAAGGGGCGTGCTTCCTAGTAAGGGTTCACCTGAGGTAGTTTTTGTTCCTTAATCTTTGTTAGCCTGTCCTTTATTCTTTAGAAGATCGCCTTAGTAGATCTTGTTAATCCCTCTTTATCTCAGGCGCCCCTAGTGTCTTACCCTCTTCCTTCCTCTAATAGCTCTTACACTTTATATAATATATATAATATTTGCGTATTACTATTGCTATTATTCTCTTTCTTGTGATAAATGATGCATTTCCTTTGCTATAGCACAGGAAATATATATACTAGCCACATACTCAGGAGGTAATACTTATAACTGACTTGTGGCAGCAAGCAAACTCCTGCTGTAGGGCGCTTATTAAAGCGTATAAGTTATCCGGACGGATTACGAATAGAGAGGTTCGCCTTACCTAATTAGGGAAGCCTAAACTTTACTATATAGCAGGAGGCCGGATTAGGAACTATAAATGCTCTGTGACTTATAATGTGGCTTACATATATACAGGCCTTACTTATTAACGTTAGAGTATATAAATCTGTATATAGCTACATTATAAATAGATTCTCTAGCTTTTGTTTTAGTAATCTATAGACTATTAACTTGTTCTAGTTTTAAGCTATTATAGTAAATGAAAGCTTAATACTTACTTATTATTCTGAGAGATAATATAAAACTCTCTTATTTATAATACAGTTATTAGAGAACCCATCTAGAGTTATTTAACTATATAAGAAAGTCGTTACTTTAAGAGTAACGTAAGGTTTATTTAATACAAATACTCTATACTATATAAAGGTTTAAGAACTATTAAGTTAAGATGGTTCGTAATCAAACAAAGAGAAGGGAGAACAGTAAAGTTTATTATCCTTCTTTGAGCAACTAAAGACAAAGCTTAGATAAAGCCTCTCTTATAGATTAAGATGCCTTGCGCGCATTAATTAAGCACGTAAAGAAAGTGACAGATAACTTATTAGTTCTTCTAGCCTTTATAGCACTTATTAATAAGAATTAGATACACATAACAGCATTTGTACTAATATTAGTAGCTACTTATAAGAAAGAAAAAGCCCTCCGCCTAGAGAAAGAGGCTAAGTATCAAGAAGCTCTCTAAGAGAAGGAAACTTAGGAAGAAAGATACTAAGACCTTAACAAAGGCACTAGCATCGAGATTAAGTTGCTAAAGAATTAACTCTGTAACAAGGAGGAGATTATTCAGAACCTCCGTGATAAGGTTACAGCAATACTAAAGCCGCAAGTCTAGGTGGAGTCTTCTTTAGTAACTCTGACAGAACGAGAATCGCCGCCTTAAGGGCAAGTCTCGTTGGAAGTGACTCCGAGCCCTGTAATAGTGCTTAGTACGAAGACAGAGAAGTTGCCTCACCCAGAGGTATTTGAGAACGGGCCTCCTTAGAAGTTCCGCTCCTAGTTGTCAGCTATAAAGATAAAGTTCATAGTTAACGCAGCGCTTTTTCTAACGGAACTATCTAAGATCGCTTACGTGTAGTTGCGTACTAGCAGTAACGCTTATAAATTGCTTAGGTCTTACTTTAAAGACTTTAAAAGGGCCTAGATTTCAGATATCTTTATAAATATAGCGAATTGCTTTAACTCCCTGTTTTAGCAGAAGACTGCTTGTCAGGAGTATTACTATCTATAGTAAAGACAGCAAGACCTTGCTGCCTTCTTAAAGGACTTCTAACGGCTTTCTTATAAAGCAGAAGTCTAAGAAGAGAATACATTAATAAAGCCTTTAGTTCCTAATACTTAATAATTCGCTAGCGAACTAATAATAAAGGAGGAGAAGCTAATGCTTAAGCTATAACTTCTGCGAAATATGTTTATAATAAGATATTACTATTATAAGAAAATAAGATACTACGTAAAGAATTGCCCTTAGACACAAAAGTAATTAGGAAAAGGGCTGCCTGCTACTAAGACATTATAAGTAGGCCTAGCAGGTATAACTAATAAAGAAGCTATAAGGATCTTTATTATAATAGCAAAGAGTGATTTTAAGGCTTTATTTCTGATTAATGTTAGCATTAAAAGAGAAAGAAGAAGATTAATAGTATTAGTACTATTAAATATAGGATATTAGTTAAGTATAATTATAAATTATTAATTAGTAAAACAACTTTATAAAAGATTACAGATTAATATAGTAGACCTAGCCAAATCTATTTCTATTTCTAATTTTGCTAGTAAGATTTATTAATTTATCTCTTAGGCCCTTTATTTACTTATATATGTTAGTAAATACTAGCAAGGATCGCAGATCTTTTATGTAACAAAGACTACGTACCTTATAATCTTAGGGAAGAAATAAATAAGGCTATACAGTTATATTCTAGATCCTAGGGATTTATTAGTAAAGTTTATAAGGGATTATAATTATAAAGAATAACTTATATTTTAGCAGAATTATAAGAGTTAGAGTAACAAGCCTAGGGCTAAGGAGTAAGCAGCAGAGGAAGAGCTAATAAAGAAGCTATATAACGAATTTAACTATATATATATAGCTAAATTTTAGGCTAACCTGATTAGGGCATTACTATTACAGGTAACGAAGATTCTTAAGCGTCCTAAAACAGCCCTAGCTGTTTCATGACCTCTACGCCTTATTAAGGTAAAGAAGACTCTAGGTAGTAGGACAACTACAGCTACTACTTATAGAAGAAAGATTAAGGAGGCTAGGGTAGCCTAGCATAGCATTAAGCTTGTAAGTATTATAGTATTTAAGCGATTATTAATCATCCCTAGTACAGAAATATTTACTATTATAATAGAGAACATAAATAAATATATTAAGAAATAGATCTAGCTAGAACTAGATTTAAAGAAGGTTCTTTTAGTGGAATTTCAAGAATTCGCAAATGTCTTCTTAAAGAAGGTTTCTAATACTCTTTTAGAGCACAAGGAGGAGTATAACCATAAGATCAAACTAGAAGCAGGTGCCGAACTGCCCTAAACGTAGCCCTTACGTAGAATGAGCCCAGATAAGCTTAAGGTAGTCAAGAAATATATTAAGGAGCATCTTAAGAAGGGGTTTATTAAACTAAGTACTGCCTTATTTATATTATTAATTCTTTTAGTACAGAAACCTTAAGAGGGACTCTATTTCTATATCGATTTTAGGGATCTAAACACTATTATAAAAAAGAATAACTATACTATTCCTCAGATTAACAAGACTATAAGTCTTCTTAGAAAAGTTATAGTCTTCTTTAAGCTAGATATTTAATAGGCATATTACCAGATTTGTTTAGTAACTAAGAAGGACTACAAACTTATTATGTTTAGCACTATATATAGCAACTACTAATATAAGGTACTACCGTTTAAATTAATCTTTGCGCTAGTGATATTCTAACGCTTTATAAATAAGAAATTTATAAAGATGCTTAGAAAATTCGTTATATTATATCTAGATGATATCTTAATCTTTAGCTAATTAAGAGAAGAATATAAGTAACATATATAAGAGGTCTTACAGATTCTTTACGAAAGTGATATTTAGGCTAACATTAAGAAAAGCGAGTTCTATACGTAATTAGTAAAGTATCTTAGGTTGATTATAACTCTAGAGAGCATTTAGATGGATCTAGAGCGTGTACAAGTTATTCAGAAGTGAGAGAAACCTAATCTAGGAGATGTCTATATAATATAGAGATTCCTGAGGTTTATTAACTTCTATTAATAATTCTACTTAGGATTTAGTAAGGTAATAAGGCCACTAAATGACTTATTAAAGAAGAATGCAGGGCGTACTTAAGATAACTGCTGTACTAAGGCGTTCTAGGCCTTAAAAGACCTTGTTTTAAAGGAGCTAGTCCTTGCTTATTTTAACCCTAAGAAAGAGACAATTATAAAGTATAACATAAGCAACTATATAGTTAGTAGAGTGCTCTTATAACAAGGGGAGAATAAAGAACTTTATTCTATAGTATTCTTCTTAATAAGTATAGCATTAGTAAAACATAATTATACAATTTATAATAAGGAATTATTAGCTATTATCTGTTGTTTTGAGGAATAATCGTTAGAGCTATACTTGCTAAAAGAGAATCTTGTCTAAATACTTACAGATTATAAGGCTTTAGAGTATTTTATATTAATAAAGAAGCTAATATATTAGTAAGTACGTTAAGCAGAGTTATTATCTTAATATAATTTTAAGATTAGATATTACTTAAGAGCTACTAATAGAAAAGCTAACGTATTAACTTAAAAGAAAACTAAGATCTTAAGAGTAAAGAAGGATTCTAATCTGCATCAGACCCTTCTGTAATCAGATATACTGTCTAAGGAGGTAAAAGACGATCTGAAGATCTTAGTAATACAGGCGTTACTAGAGGAGGAAGATTTGCCGCTCTAGAAGAAGATAGAAAAAGAAAATCAGGTTAACAAGATATTTAACATGATTAGGATGAAGAAATGAATAAAGAACTTAAAGAAGAAAATATTTGGGTACAATATTCAAAATTGTAAAGACAAGGAAGGAGTATTATAATACAGAGAAAAACTAGTAGTATTAGTAGCAATAGTAACAGGCGTGATTTGAGAGATCTACAAGAGTAAGAAGACTAAGTACTTAGGCTATACAAAGATAAGGAAGGCCATCACGAATAGTAGGTACTACATCTCAAATAAATATATGTTAGTCAGGAGATTCTTGCGGAATTATTATGTCTGCAGAAGAACTAAATCTATATATCAGCTCCCTATAGGCTTGTTACAACCTCTTCTAATTCCTAAGCACCCTTAACAGGATATCTTAATAGATTTCGTTACAGAATTACTAATATTAAAAGGCTATAACATTATTCTAGTAATTATTAATTAACTAAGCAAAGAATACTATTATATCTCTTATATAATTGTAAAGGAAGGCACAACTTTAGAGGAGACAACTAAGATGTTATATAGGAATATATAGAAGCTCTATAGGCTTCCTTAGACAATTATATTTAATTAAGGGCTATAGTTTACTACAGAAAGATAGACAGAATAGTGCCAAATACGAGGAATTACAGTAAAGCTATTTATAGCTTATTATTTACAGATAAATAGCTAGACAAAAGTCTCTAATACAGAAATGAAATAATACTTAAGGGTTTATATAGATTTTATACAGAATAATTAAAATAATCTTCTCTTAAGCGCTAAATTTGCTATAAACGTAGCAATATTTAAGTCTATATAGTTGTCGCTATTTATAATTATATATAGATATTAGCTAAGAATAAGCTTTAATAAGCCTAAGTCTACAAAGATAATAAGGAAATATATAGCCTTAAGAAAGGCTAAGAACCTAATAAGGCTAATAAAAAAGGGTTAGAAGTAGGTATAGGAGTATTTAAAGGCTGTATAGTTGTAGTAATAAGAGTAGGTGAATAAGCATTGTTAGGAAATTGATTTCAAAGAAGGAGATAAGGTTTGATTATTAATAAAGAATATTAGTATAACAAGACCTTATAAGAAACTTGATTCAAAATAGATTAGGCTATTCCTTGTTATAAAGAGGCTTGGGTAGAGTTTTCGTTTAGAACTGCCCTTATTAATAAGGATTTATAATGTGTTTTATACATTACTACTGATTAAGGACCCTACTAACCCTCTGCTAAGACAGGAGTACCCACAGCCTCTGCTAGTAGAGACAGAAGAAGAGGAGGCATAAAAGGTCAAAGATATAGTTGACGTCAAAAGAGTAAGTAAAGCATAAAAGGTATGAGCAAGATGGGTAGGCTGGCCAGAGGACCTGATCTATTACCTTATCTTAAACTTTAAGGGCTCTAAAGACCTGCTTAAGGACTATTTCGAAAGGCACCTAGCGAAAGAGGTGCCTAATTAGTTGATTTGAGGCAAAGTACGAAAAATCTAATAAGAATGTTATGTAACAGATTTGGCTATATATATATAGTTAAATATCAGACTAACCAAATAAGAAATTACTAGGCTTAGTAATGTTAGGATAAAAGTAGACTTGCTTTCTTATGCTTTTGATTAAGGGCAATTAATTTTTTTTAAAGAGGGTAATAGTATAATAAATAATGTATTTCCTTTGTTATAGCACAGGAAATATATGTGCTAGCTATATACTCAAGAGGTAACGCTTATAACTAACTCGCGGCAATAAGCAAACTCCTGCTATAGAGCGCTTATCAAAGCGTGTAAGCTATCCGGACGGATTACAAATAGAGAGGTTCGCCTTACCTGATTAGGGAAGCCTAAACTTTACTATATAATAGAAGGCCAGATTAGGAACTATGAATGCTCTGTGGCCTATAGCGTGGCCCACGCACACACAGGCCTCACCTGCTAGTGTTAGAGTATATGAATCTGTGCATGGCTACATTGTAGATAGATTCTCCAGCTTTCGTTTTAGTAATCTATAGACTATTGACTTGTTCTAGTTTTGAGCTATTGCATTTCTCTACTAAGTAATCTAAGATGTTATTAATCACTTTATCCTACTAAATATTTATACTCTTAGATCTTAATATATCTATAATAAAATATTAATAAAGAGTATATAATTTAGTTAGAATAAAAAAAGGAAAGAAATAAAAGACTGCGTTTTATATATAATATAGCTACTATAAATATCTTATTATATTATTTAGGTTAACAAATATATTTGTAATATTTTAAGTCTTAGTTAATAATATCTTAAGAGAATTCTTCAATATCTTTACTATAATATATCTTAATAATATCTTTATTTACTCAAAAATAGAAGAGGAACACAAAAGTTATATAAAGTAAGTACTTTACACTTTAAAAAAGGCACATCTCCTAGTTAAACTAAAGAAGTATAAATTTTATAAGAAGAAAGTAAAGTTTCTAGGTTACATCCTAACTATAAGCGAAATCTAAATAAATGAATCTAAAGTTAAGATAATATAAGACTAGTCTTAACTAAAGAATATTAAGGAAATATAATCTTTCTTTAGATTTATTCAAGAGTACTTAACGATTATACCATTACTAACCCTAATAATTAAGAAGGACTAACCCTTTTATTAAAGAATAGAAATAAAGTTTTTATTTCAGAAGTTAAAGAAATAATTTATATTCGCTTTTATACTTATAATATTTAATCTAGAGAGATAAATAGTCTTACTTAAGACTAGTTGCCTTTTACTTAAAAAAGATAATTATAATAAAACTTAATTATAAGATTTATAATAAAGAATTCTTAGCTATTATAATAGTATTTAATAGATCGGAAGAGCGTCGTGTAGGG
>NW_006916370.1:5911-11452 GCF_000464535.1 Endocarpon pusillum Z07020 | reverse complement strand
GTTATATTATTATTATTAGCTTAACTTACTTTACCTTTTACCTTTAGTTTACAGATATAATAACGGATACTTATACTTAGATAGTCAACTTTGTATAAGAGTTAATTTAAGTGTAAGAAGACACTTATAAAGGTCCTTAAGAAGTAGTATTATAGCATGACATTTAGCTTCTACTTGATCTTATTCTGTATCTCTGCTTATACAGGCAATAATAATATAACGCGCCTACTACTAAAGGAGATGTGTTAGCAACACAAAATAAACACATCATACTTAATCTATTAGGGAAGCAAGACCAGACTAGCAATCTAGCCACAAGACTAGAACACATAAAAGAAGCACTAATATAGCGAGCCCTAAAAAACTCTATCTTAAAGAAAAAGTTATAGTCGTACGCAGACATTATATAATAAAGCATTATAAAGCCCCCTACTAAGCTTATTGTTAAGAAACCTTAACTAGCCAATTAAATAATTATAGAAACCACAAAAATAGTCATATAATTTATAAGTAATTAAGAAAAAGACAGAAATAATAAACTATTTATAAAAGAAATTATAGAGATAATTAATAAAGAACAAGATAATCTAAAGAGAAAAGAATACGTTATAATAGTATAAAAGCTGCTAAATAAGGAAATTGCTCTTTATATAAATAACGCGGAGTCTTATATAAGACTTTAAAATAACATAATCTAAACAAAAGTCTTAGGCCCTTATACTCAAGTAAAGACCAGAACATATAAAGTTCTGCTTAAGTCTATATAGATTAAAACGAGTTAGAATAAGCGAGAAATTACTAATAAAATAAAATAAGAAAACATAAGAATGTTTCTAATACTAAAGATCGCACGCCTAAGATAATTAAGAAGAACCCTTATAAAAAATAAGTATAATTATGTAATCTTAGAGTTAATATACCTAAAGATAGCTAACAAGGTTATCTAAAAAGGACTAATTTATAATATAGAGTTTAAATTAATTATATAATATAATAAGAAACTACAGATTTGTTAATATTATTAATACCAGGGCTTCAGACACCTTATTACTTACTATTAAAGAGAGTAGACCTATAGATATTGTGTAAGAAATCACAGAATAAGGACATGTCCTAAGAAGATAGATCAGAAGACTATATAATATAGCCTTTGCTTTAGAGGTTATAAGGCATAGTCACTAATATATCTAACCTGAGAAAAGAAATAGGCAAAGATGAGATTTAACTACTAAGATAAGGCTCAGAGTTTCATATATATAGTTACAAATAAAGAACCCTTCTCTTCCCCTTCTTAATCTTTTACTCCCCTACTATAAACCCTTACTCTTACCCTCTCTACCCTATCCCCTTTTCCCCCTTCCCCTTTCCCTAATAATAGTTAATTATAGTCGCTTGTATAACAAGAACTAAGCGAGTTAGACAGAGAATAAACCCAAGTTAAAGGAACATGTAAGAGAAAAATAGCCTAAGGCTAATCTATTAACTCTAGAAACAAGCCTAAAGGAGACTCTGTACAGAGTCACAACATTTAAGATCTCCTTATAAGAGATCAAATTATCTTAATAATAAATCTATATTAGAACACTTATACTGACCCTAAACTCTCAAGATTCTATAATATAATATTAATAAGTCTTGTAATAAAGTACTTATAGGCCTCTTACAAGACCCTAAAGTAGCATTATATAATATTATAGCAGCTTAAGAACTATAAAGAAACCTATATAATGCTATATTATATAATTCTAATTAGAGCCTATTTTATATAAGTAATCAATAACATATAGACTTAAGAGTAAGCATATATATTAATAAGAAGATCTATACAGACAAGTAGTCAGAAATATACTATTCAAAAGATCTTATAACTATCATATTACAAGTTTAACCCGAATTAATAGATCCGAACACAAATCCTATAAATAATCAATATTTATAACGTGTACTACTACTAAATCACTTACTTTAAAACACAGAAGACTAAGACACTTTGTACGCTAAAAGAAGCTCTTTAAATAACAGAAGAGTATATAATTATAAAGGACTTTAACCTTTATTACTCTAGCTAGGGCGGCCCCTCTTATTTAATATAATACAGACTAGCTGATACTCTCCTTAACATTATATAAGAGGCAGATATAAATCTTACGCTTTTGTAAGGCATAATTATAAGGGACTACTTTAGAAGAGACTTATATAAATAAACAACTATTAATCTAATCTTTGCAACTATAATATTAAGACAATAACTAGTATAATATAGAATAGAATTAAAGATAGAATAAGCGTCAGATTATCTCCTAATCTGCATAGAGTTTAAATAAGGCAATACAAATCTACTAATTAAGTTATCTCTAAAAAGAGCATAAAAGAATCTTAATACTAAGAAATTTTGCGAACTTCTAAATCTTTGTATAAAGGACATAAACTAATATCCTCTAATATTATAAGAAATAATTAATTAATTTATAAATAAGTTAATAAAAGTTATCTTAGAAGTTATGAATAACTTAACTCCTTAGTTAAGACTTAGTTAATAGAGTAAGAGCTACTAGATAAAAGATTATTAAATAGTAATAAAAACAACTAGAATTGCATAAAGACAATTCACTCTGAATCTATGTCTTAAAACGTGACAAGAGTTTGTATAAACCTGAAGTCGAAAAGGCAAGATACTAGATAAAGCAAAAAGAGACGAATTCTGAAACGTGATATAAGAAGCTAGCTCTAAGCCAAATAATATCTGGAAGATCATATAATAGGCAAAACAATAATCCCAGAACTAAACTACACAGGTTTTATTCCTAATCCTTAAGCAAGGCTTGTACAAAGCAAGAGATATAAAGTCTAAAGTAAAACTACTACAAGATACAAGCTTTCCCCCTCCCCTAGAGGTTGACTTAAGCAATCTAGAAAACTTTTACTACCCTTTAGAAATCCCTTAATAAGAAGAGATTACAGAGGAAGAGATCCTTAGAGCAACAAATCATATAATAAAGGACAACGCCCTAAGACTAAACAAGTTCCTAAACTAAGTAATCTAACTAGTTATATAAGAAAAGATAACTCTAGTTAAGCGCTTCTTTTAAGTGTGCTTAAACTAAAGAGTTTAACCAGACTATTACAAAACAGCATATATAGTAATGCTTAAGAAACTAGGAAAAAGTGATTATATAAACCTAGGGGCATATAGACTAATAGCTCTCTTTAATACTATAGGAAAGATCCTAAAGGCAGTTATCTTAAACTAAATTAAATACATAGCTAAAGCATATAATCTGCTCTCTAATACTTAATATAGCGCATATATAGATTAATCTGTAGAAATAGTACTTTAATAGATCACAGAGAAAATTTATATAATCTAGGGAAGAGGAAGAAAAAGAATAGCTAGCCTCTTATTATTAGACGTCTCTAAAGTATTTGACAGAGTCTTATATACTTAGCTCACTTATAACCTGAGAAAGAGAAGAATCCTAGAATCACTTATATAATAAGTGACAGATTTTCTCTTAAATCAACGTACAGAAGTAAAAGTTAATAATTTCATACTGCTAAAAGCATTAGTAATAATAGGAATCCTTTAGGGATTACTAATCTTCCTAATTCTATATCTCTTTTATAATGCAGACCTCTTAAAAAGCTACAAGAATATTCGTCTTTATATAAGTGTTATAGGCTTTATAAATAATATTAATATTCTTATATATAATAAAAGCATAGAATAAAATTATCTAAAGCTAGCAAAAATTCACAAGAAGTACTAATTATAAGCAAAAAAATATAGATCTAAATTCTGCTTTAACAAGTATAAACTTATATACTTTAGCTATATAAAGAAGAATTTTAATATAATAGCAGAAATCAAACTAGGAGACTAGAGTATAGACCTTAAAAGTAATATTCATATTCTAAGAGTAAGACTAGACTTAGCGCTAAGATAGCAAGTATATATATAAGTAGTTAAAGCAAAATTAGTCTATATAATTAGTGCTTTGTATACAATTATAGACTTAATATAAAGAAGCTCTTTAGAGATAAGTAAGCAAGTCTACAAGACTATTATTTATCTGGCGATTACGTACATAGCTAGTATATAGTATATCCCTTATAGGGTTAAGGGCTACTAAAAAGGAATTAGAGTAAAACTCTAAAAGATTTAAGAAAAGTGCCTTTATATAATTGTTAGAGTGTATAAGGCTACCTTAACAAAGGCTCTAGAGATAAAGACTTTTACTTTATTACTAGATCTTATACTAAGAGACTAGTGACTAGAGTAATCGCTAAAATCTGTATAACAAAAGCGGTAACTAGCATTAAGGAAATGTGTAAACAAATCTGTAAATAAATAACAAGCAAAAGAGAAAGAATAGCAATCCCTTAAAGCTTCTTAGCAGATTATATAAACATGTAGGCAAACAAGTTTATATCTGAACCTTAAAAGGCTTAACAGACAAAGAAGAACGTGCCTTTATAGAAAAAGAATCAGGAATAATACTATAATACAAGACTCTTAAGGTTATATAAAGGGGGTACATCGTATTATAATAAGAGATAGAAAGATCACTAGAAATCCGGTAAGAAGGGTGCTTACTTAAGGAACCTATGATTACATTTAACAGAACGCACAACAGAGGCACATATAGGAATTAAGAAACATGAAAGCGCCTTACTAATACAGCTTTATATAGGCAAAATAGGCTTTAACACCTTCTTATACGAAATAAAGGTCCCTGACATCTTGAGTCTGAATTACGACTGCTTAAGAGGAGAAAGCATAACAGTAGAACATGTTTTACTGAATTGCCCAAAGTGGTTTACAGAGAGAGAAGAGCTTATATACCCTCTTTATACGACTGACATTAAGAAAATCCTGACCTCTAAGAGGGGAGCGAAGGTAGCCATTAGGATGATTCAGCACACGAAGATCCTAAACTAGTTTAAGAGAGTTATTAATTAAGATATAGAATAATGACTGCAGGACAAGAATTAAGAAGAGGGGGAGGAGGCCAGAATAGAAGAGGAGGAATAAGAGCAGAAGAGAGTAAGAAAAGTTATATAAGTAGATTTATATAGACTTTTTAGTCTAGATTAGGTTAATAGAATTTACTATTACTATTACTAGTTTAACTTACTTATAATAAATATAATGCTATATTATATAATTCTAATTAGAGCCTATTTTATATAAGTAATCAATAACATATAGACTTAAGAGTAAGCATATATATTAATAAGAAGATCTATACAGACAAGTAGTCAGAAATATACTATTCAAAAGATCTTATAACTATCATATTACAAGTTTAACCCGAATTAATAGATCCGAACACAAATCCTATAAATAATCAATATTTATAACGTGTACTACTACTAAATCACTTACTTTAAAACACAGAAGACTAAGACACTTTGTACGCTAAAAGAAGCTCTTTAAATAACAGAAGAGTATATAATTATAAAGGACTTTAACCTTTATTACTCTAGCTAGGGCGGCCCCTCTTATTTAATATAATACAGACTAGCTGATACTCTCCTTAA
>NW_006916370.1:0-5436 GCF_000464535.1 Endocarpon pusillum Z07020 | reverse complement strand
TGATAATCTATTACTCTCTCTCCTTACCCCTTTTCTCTTAGCTGTCTGCGTGTACCTTTGTACAGCCCTACATGATTCATCCCTAGTTAAGACTAGACTAGAGAAAATTAAAGCCCTTATCTTAGGCATTAACCAGAAAGTTACCCCTAGTCTTGCGAGCTATATATAGGTAACCTATACTAGTCTTACAGGCGCTATCGTCTCTTATATGCCCGCCTAATTAGAACCTTCTTACATTAATAACTAAATCCTAGTTAAGGTCTCTCTAGAAGATGCCTACTTACTTAAACTCTTTTTCTTTAAACAAATTATAAAAAGGCTATAAATAAAAGAAAATAACCTTACTAACGCCTCTAATATAGTTGTAGTTAAAAAGCTACTAAGTAGTAATCTTATACTCTAGGCTAAAGACATCTTAATTAAGATATACTTATAATTAAATCTTAACTAGATTAATAGAATCTGTTTATTAACTAAGGTTTATATTTGACTTTTTATTATACTTATTTATAATATTAATACTACTAAAAAAGAAGGATATAACCTTAACCTCTTAGCTAGGAATATTAAAGCTAAGAATAAGAAGCTTTATTCTAGCCTCTTAATTAAAAGAGCCTTTTAGCTTAAGAGGCTTAATTAATCTAAGGCTTTCTCTTCCTTAATTATTAAGGTTATATGCTTTTTATATATAAATCACATGATTTTTAAAAGAGTTATTCTATAATATAAGATTAAGATTATAGAGTTATTTAATAAGAAAAACTATATTATTTAATATTATAATTATTAAAGATATAATAGTTATACTAATATCTTATATAAGAATAAGGTAAAATGCGGATACTACAGACTAGGCTACAGAATACAAGACTATACTCTTTTGTCTAACTTGCAAACTATTTGCAGGCGCTATATTATATACTCTAGTAGGAATTATAAAGTATAGTTATTTGCCTACTTAGCCCAGATTGAACACACTACTATTATAAGAAGCTAGAAACTGCTTTTTTATTCTTTTCTCCTCTTTTTCTTTTTCTTCTCTTTTCCCTTTATCTTTCTATTTATCTCTAGCTCTTAAACATCTAATTATAGCTGCCTTCTTAACTCAGGATTACTTATAGGATAGACCCTTGTAAAAGGAGGCAAAAAGAGAAAGATAACCTGTCCTATAAGCCGCCTAGCTAAAGCGGCCATTATTAATATTAACTTCAGGGCGATTTATTCCTTTATCTCTCTGATTAAGACCTTGACTCCTTCTAGCTAACTATAGACCTTAGGCACTATACCTCTTAGCATATTATAGGCTATTAGTATAATACTTGCCTGCGAATTATAAGCGTTCCTTAAGGTAAATATAAAGGACCCTGATATCAAAGTTACTTGCTCTTAACCCTCTTAATAATATGCACTTTCCGAGTTCTTTAATATAATGTTAACAAATCTAGACTAAAAGTCCTTACCTCTTTCCTCTAAGACCCGGGAATTAATATATATAACGTGGTAGCAGTCTAGAAACTATAGCGTAACCCTATTAATAGCGCTATTTATAACCCGGCTAATAGCAGGTTTTATCTAGTTAATCTAAGAGCTAAGGAATCAAGAGTATACTACTATATAAACAAAAGGATCTTGATAAATTCTTAGACAGAAATCTTTTACTTAGATGATCTAGTTATAGTTATCTTATAAATTACAGGTGACTCACGTATAATCAACATTTATAACTGTTATAACTCTTCTCCTATTTATTATAATGATACAGAGAACTATAGCATACTTAATATACTTCCTTAAGCCCTTAGCATGCTAGAAGAGCATATCCTTTTAAGCGACTTTAATCTATATTACTTATTTTGATATAGTTCTTCTTATCTATATTAATATCTCTTCTCTAATATATTACTAAGTTATATACGTAATATAAGCATCTTACTTATGCTCCCTCTTAGAACTATTACTAGAGATATTTACTTAAGATAATTTGCTTAAAGAACTATTATTAATCTTATTTTTCTTATAAACTCTTTATTAAAAATTAACTAATAAGCTATAGAATTATATCTGAACTAGAATAAAGTCAAATTACCTCTTAGTCTTAACAAAATAAGAATAGCAAACCGCCCTTAAATTATATTTTATTTATAAGTAAAGAGCATAAAAGGAGATAAATTAGAAAAAGTTCTTAGACTTGCTAGACAGAATATTAGCCCCTTTTTATTCTCTTCTTCTTTATAATAAAGAGGAGATTAATAGGTATACTAATATGCTAATAAACTTAATAAAATAAGTAATTAATAAGTCTACTTTATAACTATGCCCTAGCTTATTCTTAAAATTATACTAGACTATAGAGTGCTTAGAGACTATTAAGCTCTTCTGAAGATTACGCTATTACTATAATGTCACCTGTACAGAACAAGCTTAAGAGGCGTTTATTAGAGCCTATAATAAGAAGGGTAACGTAATAGCTAAAGCTAAATGTACAAAGTTTAGACAACACATGCGAGAAGCAGGCGAATTGCAGGAAAAGCTATAACAGACTACTAAGTAAGTGAGATAATAATCTCAGGGAATCTTTATACAAGCCTCGTTCCTTACTCTTTATAGAAACGGAGCAACCATCTTAGAACCTAAGGCGAAAGCTAAATTACTCTGTAATTGCTACTTCCTCTTGCCTTCTTAAGTAGATTTTTCTAATATCTAGAGCTTTACTTACTTAGAACCTATAGATATTCTGCCTAAACTAATATAATTAGAGATTATATAAGCTATCTTAAAATTTAAAAAGGATAATGCCTTAGGGCCTAATAGTATTCCTAACTAGGTCATTTATATAATTACTAATAAGTAACTAGAGCTACTTACTCGCCTGTTTAGCGTATGCTACTATTTAGGAGTCTACTCCTTAGCCTTTAAACGTGCTACTATAGTTATTATTTATAAACCTAGGAAACCTAACTATTCTAATCTGAAAGCTTATCGCCTTATTATCCTCTTTAACACACTAGATAAGGCATTAGAAGTAGTAATTATAGAACGCATCTGATTTATAGCTAAAAAGTACTCTCTTTTCCTAGATACTTAAATAGGAGCAAGGCAAATAAGATTTATTAAAATAGCCTTTTAACTAATCACTAACAAAATCCACACTATATAAGGGGCTAAATGCTACAGGGTGGCTTTATTACTTAGCTTTAACGTCTCTAGTGCCTTTGACTATATTTCTTACAAAAGACTTATTTATAATCTTCGAAAGAGACAGATTCCCTTAAAGATCACTAACTAGGTTAAGGACTTCCTTTAAAATAGAGAAACTGAGGTCCGCCTTAGCTAATTTATACTAGAAAGTAACAGAATATTTGCAGGCATCCTATAAGGCTCTCACATCTCTTTAATCCTCTACCTATTCTATAATACTAACCTCCTTAATATATATAAGAATATGTCGCTCTATATAAGCGCTATAGGCTTTATTAATGATATTAACATCCTTATATATAGCCTTAGCACAGAGCAGAACTATAGAAACCTCAAACGTATACACCTTATATGCAAGTTATAAACGACCCGCTATAAGTCCTCTTTTAATTTATTTAAATATGACCTGATTCACTTCTTTTGTACGCCTAAGAGATTTAATATATTAGCTAAACTATTATTATCATTTATAAATATAAGCCTTGACCCTAAGTTAAATATTAGGGTGCTCAGAGTCTAGCTTAACCTAGCGTTATAGTAGAAACCTTACCTTTACGTAATTAAAGCGCGGGCGGTTCACTACTTAAGCGCCTTAAAAATACTGTCCGGCTTTACCTAAGGCTCCTCTGTCTCCTTAGGGCTCTAGGTATACACATTAGTCACTTAACCAGCGTTACTCTATAGCTATAGCGCCTAGTATACCCCAGAGGGTATAATAGGGCATAGAAAGGGCATTAAAAATAAATTACAAGCCATCTAAGGACGCTGCCTTTAGGTTATTACAGGAGCCTATAAAGCTACTATTACACAAGCGCTTAAGGTTAAAACGTTTACTCCCTTAATATACCTTTATATAAAGATGTTTATAGCTAACTTAACTTGCTATACGCTAGTAACAGACCTTTATAGTGTAATTAAAATCATAGTAAGCCACATCTATTAATAAGGTTAAGGTAATAAAGGCAGGCAGGCTAAGCCTCTTATTACCCCTTTTTACTTATTAAAAGAATAAATAAAAAGCTATATAGGCAGTTTATCCTGTCTTAAAGTAAGGAATCTAGGCACTAACCCTTTATAGCACGTCCCTCTTAACATCAAAATCGCTTCCTTAAAAGAGATAGTAACCTGGCTATATATATGTGACTTATATATGTTATTTATATATATATACTATAATAGTTATATATTATAATAATAGTAATAATAATGTCTTAGCTGCAGCTATAAATATAACTATATATTTTTCTTGTGCCTTAGGCACTATTAGTAATATATAAGTATTCTATAAAGAACTTATTAGTATTCTTCTTGTACTTAAGCTTCTCTTAATTTGCTTTAATTCCCTTTTATCTAATTATATAGCTACTATTTACTCTAATAGTTAGACAACTCTATAGTTTCTTCTAAAAGGTGACCTGACTTACTCTTAATTACTCTTTAAAGAGATTTATTTAGTTATTAAGAAGCTTAGGCAGAAGGAAATTCTAACTAAACTATAATAATCACCTAGATATAAAGGGATTAAGGGCAACGAAATAGCGGATGACTATACTAACAAAATAGCAAGAGCTATAAGCCTCTTCTAAGAGCTTATAACTCGCTTTCTCTCTATAATCAAAAGGATTACAAAAAGAAGAGTCTAGGAGCGCTAAGACTAGTTCTGAGAAAACAGAGTACAAACCTACAGAATTACTAAGCTCTCCCTTTGCGTTTCTTCTGCGAATTATAGGCTTTATGCTAGCTGACCAAAAGCATATAGCGCCCTGTTAACCCAGCTTAGAACTAGAGTAATCGGATTTAATACCTTCCTCTTTAAATGCTAAGTATCCTCTGTGCCTAGCCCTTGCTGCAGGTGTGAGTTAGGGATTATAACAGTGCAGCACATCCTTCTCTCCTGCCCTATATAGTCTTAGCTCCAGAGATTCGCTTCATCCTTCAGACTAATCTGCTAGCCTAATTCTCCCTGGTCGCATGTGACTCACAGGCGATGCGCTCTTAAGTCATCTGACTTTACTGTTCTCCTTTATTAACTCCTTTCTGCGGTTATATAGAGCCCTTGGAGCTCACTTTAAGTATACTGTCTCCTTAATCATTATTTACTTTATAGCCCTTTATATAGTTAGGCCTACATAGATTTACATAGTAAATCTGAAATAGGTTAAAGAAGAAAAAAAAAAAAAAAAATTTAATATAATAACTTTAAAGAATTATCTTCTTAAAAAGAGCCTAATATTAAAT
>NW_006916369.1:13637-36154 GCF_000464535.1 Endocarpon pusillum Z07020 | reverse complement strand
GATGGGCCTCATGGTACCAAGGGCAAGGGTCTTAACAAGGTCAAAGCACTCAAGGCCCGTCTAGGGATCTAATGAGAAATGAATCCTGCTAATTCGCCAGATCTCAATCCAATTGAGACTATTTGGAGGATAATAAAGCAGCGCTTGAAGTCCAGGGGGGTTATCTTTGAAGAAGCTGTTCTGCGTCAAGCTATCCAGGAGGAGTGGGATAAAATAACCATTGAGGAGATTAATAGGGCTATCTCAACAATGCCAGATAGAGTAGCTGCCCTAAACGAGCGAAATGGGCGCCCTATCCCCTATTAAATAGCTGTGTAGCATAGCAGGAATCTGGAGGCCTGAAGTATTTAATGTTAGTCTGGTGCTAAGAGCAGCTACTACGTAGGTTTTATCACCACAACGTAGTGTTACGATTCGTCACTTTAAAGCTTGTTCTGTGCGCATCCAGTCTGATGAGTCCAATCATTACATCTAACTTCTTTGGAGCATAATTGTTCTGTACAGAGAGGGTTTACAAGTGAAGATACTAGCGCTGAGCTAACATTACTTCAGCCCCCCGGTAGTAGCTGATCGCATCTCAGCCTCACAGCCTCACATTCTCACTTTCACTTAGGCTTCCCCTGAGCAAACATGTGTGGTTCTCACTGTGTCACAGCTGAGAAACAATGTCGCGGACTTTCGGCTGTTGGCTCACATTGTCTGAAGACGAAAAGCTGTCGTGCTTTGAAGCAAAGTCAGCTCCGCGGAGGGGGCTTCAGTACCAAACCCAGAAGCTCAGTGCGTGGCGAGTGGCAGGAAAGTTACAAGAAGAATGGAACAGAATTGCTCCAGAAATCAAGTCGAGGACAGACAATATTAACTTCCGAAGCAGTATATCACCTGGAAACCCTGAAAATGCCCTCATTCGGTGGGAGTTATACCTCGTTGGGAAGACACCAGAGGCAAGCAAGTTGAAGCCTACGATTGTCGCAGAATGCGGAGATGTTGTGTTGGCCAAAAAAGCATGCAAGGCTCTACAAGATATGAAGAAACACTCCCTCGAACCTTTACTTGGGACCTACGACATGCACTATGCACAAGCACAGATTCGGCTTCGGGCTGAACCAAATGGGATTGTGTCTCCATCACTTTCTAGTGCGGATGGCCATTACAGTCTTTGTGGCCAACAAATTATCATTTCTTCGTGTCTCGGGGCTGAGACACCAATCTTTACCACTTCTACTATTGGCGGGGCTATCCTTATCGGCGGTACATATTATGCCTTAACTGCGGCGCATGCTTTTCCCGAGCGTATATTTGATCGTCCAACGAGCAACGAGGGCGCTCAAATCGGCAAAAATCCTCCGCATCCAGGTGATGAAAGTCTCAAGAACGATGCCACCGTCTCCGATTCTGCACCTACACCTCGCGGTTTGCTCCGTCTCACAAGGTCTGTATACATACAAAAATGTGATCGCAACTCGATCAATCCGGAAGACTTGAGCATACCTGCTCAACCGTCAACCGGAGCTGCTGCGCTCATCAACAGTGCGTCACAACATGTCATGCTCAATCGCAATCAAGACTGGGCTCTGGTGCCCATTGAAAATTATCGATTCATGTGTGAGAACAAATTCACATCACCTACTGGATCAATCCTCCACGTTACTGGCATTTCCGAAAATATACCACCTGGTCCAGTCATTATCGCCACCGGCGTTTCTGATCCTGCAGTTTCAACAGTTTCACAGACTACATCGCTGCTGCTCCTACCTGGATGCGAGCAGCTTCAGATCGTGTGGAGTGCGGAAAAACCTAGCGGTAAGTGCCTCTTATGCGAGTCGGTGGGGAGATTGTTAATGATGTACATGTAGCACCTGGAGATTGTGGCTCCTGGGTCATAGATGGAAATGGTAAAGTGTGTGCAATGGTCGTTGCAGCATCGGAAGACGATGATGAGATATATTGTTTGCCGCTTGCCCCAATATTTCGCAACATACAGGAGCAGATCGGAAGCGAGGGACAACCAGAGATGCCTTTGGATGACGAGCTCTTAGCCAAAAACGATAAAGACTCTTCCGTCGACGGCCTTCACAAAGGTCAATCACTCACCGTAATCGGTTGGAGATCTTTGTTGAGCGGAGATTCGAAAAGTACTATGAATGGCTATACTCCAATCCGGCAGGAGCGCTCCACCAATGTTGATGTCCTCATCGAACCAGAGTTTTCCCAGTCGAAAACCGGCCCAAGACATGCAGAGCCTGAGCGTGATATCCAATCTACAATACCAGGGATGCAAAAGGAAGAAGCAGTATCAGTGACGACCACATCAGCGGCTCAAAATGAGACGGAGAAATCAATAAAAGTTGGGGAACCATCTGCAGGCCATGATTCGCAGATGGAAAAGCAAAATACGCGTTTAAGCTCCAACAGAGACTCAGAATCACGATCTCTTTCAGGGCCGGGGATCAATCAGAAATCGCAAGACAAACTAGCGACCGCCACGACATTGAGCTTTCAGTCTCCAGAGCTTGAGTCCCGCAGCCCTCCTTCGCGTGAGCGGGAAAGGGAGACCTTCGTTCGAGAAGAGATTCGGGAAAGGCCAAGATCTCCCCCTGCTATCTTACGAGAAGAGCACATTGTAACCTCAGCTGATCCAGTAGTCTTAGCTCGGAGAGCACAAGAAAACTTTAAATTTGTGCCTCGACCTCGTTCTCGATCCCCGTCTCCCGAACCGGAAAGGAAGGTGGGAGGAGATGATACCATTATAAGAGAAGAGCCAAAGATAATATCGAGACCACCATCTCGGACCAGCGAAAGCGAACAAGACGAAAACGGAGAAAGGATCATCTTTCGCCGGCACAAGAGAATTAATGATCGGAGACCTCCTCGTCCTCCTCGTCCTCGTGAACGTGATGTGCAACCTCCGCCTCCAAGAGAGGTGAATTCCTCCAGAGACATTCGCCGCGATAAAGATGACCGAGGAGACGTAGAGAACTATAAGCTGAGGCTTAAAGCCCGCTTTCTCCAACTTGGTGAGTCACGAGACGCTGTAGCTTGTCGAAATAACAATATCGCAGGTTATTCGCCAGGACAGATCCAAAGTCTACTTGAGGTAGAGAGCGACAATACTCAAAGTGCTACTGAACGACCAAAGGCGACTCATCAAACGAACACTTTCTCCAGCAACCGACCGGGTCCCCAACCTGCCACTCGACAAACCCCGCACCAGCTGGCAGACCGCCCGTTCCACCACCCTGATCATATGGATATACCTAAGCCCTCGTACAGGCCATCAGACTTGCATAATTCTCGTCATCCATTCAGCAGCCTCGATCGCTTCAAGAAAGTCAGTCGGAAGGATATCTCCCCCCAGTCTCTCGAAGAATTTGGCATTCAGTGGCATTGGGACCCTCACGACGACTACTACATCAGGATGGCCTTAGTAAGTGATTCCCAAATGCAAAGACTCCGAGAGCATACGCAACGAACTTTCAACGGAGACAGCGCCAACAAGATAAGGTCCCGTCCTCCCTTGTCAGGTCCAGCAGATACATATGTATATGCTCCTTGGAGGCGATATGTCGACGACCTCGACATCGATAGGTATGACGATCGCCGCCAGTATCGAGAATCTTTCCACGAAACTGAATATCCGGAGCGACGTCGATCCATATCTCGTGTTCACACTACCTTTCCAAGAAGACAAAGATCACAAGATCAACATGAGCGGGAGATGGCATTTGCAAGAAGACTGCGAGAACATGAGCCTGGAATAGCTATCCGGGCGGTTGAAGAGAGATACCGAAAACAGGTCGAACAGCAAAAATCCATCGATTCTAATTGTCGGGTGCTGGACCTTGAATTCGAAGCAATGGTGCAAGATCTTTTTTGGGATGCAGGAATATCTCCAGAGACGTGTGATACTCTGATCAAAATGCACCAGGATAAAGAAGCAAAGATAAGAGCTCACAGCCACGGCGGAGCACACCACAATCATAGCGCTGATCATTGCAGCAATTGCAATGGTTCAACAAGTGCAACTCCAGGGGGCAAAGGAGAGGAAGATGACAAAAACAGGGAGAGGCTGACCTGTTCCATGAAAGTTGAGATCGACGGAGTCATCATGCCTTGCGCCAAAACATTCCGAGAAGATGATGCACTGAGGAGACATGAGCAAAATCACCTTTCGCAGGCGCCATACTATGTGGAAGAATCGGGCGAAGTTAAACGACCCTTGCAAAGGCAAGACAGCCCGAGGACTGGATACACCGACATCAAGCGCTACGTTGAGCGAGTTGAAGACCCAGACACCCGCTATATGCAGCGTGTGAGGGAATACTCATAAAACTCAATGGTGATAGTACTTGTGCTACTTTCCGATACGGGTATGGCTCTGTCAGTCTACAGGTACCTGCGGCAAGCCCCAAGCTGGCGATGCTCAACCCCGTCATTCCACACTGCTCCTCCCCCACTGTCCTTCTCATGGCTTTCAATAGGGTGTAGAGGGCGTACGAACTGGCTGCAATCTGCGCCAGACAGTAAAGCAGGTAACCACAGGAAGCCATGGTACGAACTTAAAGGGAAAAGAACACTAGCCTACTAGGTCAAGTGTATTTAATATTGAGCTAGCGCACTACTAGCTCTCCTTCGCCCTACAGCATTCAATGCGTCCTCGGAACATAAACACGACGGTGGTAATAATAGACGATCTAGCTCTCCGCCCGGGTTGTCAAGAGTATGGCGCTTAGATATCCTCCCTACAAGGCATTTGGCGAGCTCTCGACTTTGCACTGGGCGATGAATGATGGATTTTCCGATCCCAGGGGCGGCGTCGTGTCCTTGATGACCTAAATAGATGTCTCCGGCTCACGTGGTATCACACTTGCAAACCTATGAAAGGCAAAGCGGGCAAGTTTGACCTCGCCTAGGTATGTCGGTTCAACTAGGCCCTCCTTTTCAATGTGCTCGCAGCTCCTTCTAGCTCTCTACTTCTCATGGACAGGCAGTCCATTCGGCCCTGAAGTCTCCTTGCGCTCTCTCGAGGTTGAGGGAAAGTACCTATGATCAAAAGAATGTCCCCGCCAGGTGGTATCAGACATAGCTTTTGTTCTGGTTGTTTGTGAGGCTTCGTGCTGCGAAATCTGGAGATGACATGTAAAGAGCGGCCTTGGCCTATACATGACACGATTAAAACAGCGAGTACTCCAACTAACTACGAGGTATAACACCGCTCAACATCCCCCAAAGTGTCCTCATTCCAGCTGGATCCTGAGCCAAGAGCCCAAGCCTCTTCGCTCTCTCAATGCACTCCGGGTCTTCGTTCAGCTTCCTCACCGTCCGTGTTCTATCCCTCTCATAGACCGTGATATCGTCCTCGCTCACGCCATAGTTTGATGTCTCAGGCTGACAACCATCCCATATAAAATCAATCCAATGCTGCTGCATCGCTTCTACCAGTGCCTCGCTGCTTGGCTCGGCTTTGGCGAGATCTTCGTAGAAAGCGTCAAAGATATAGAGAAGATCTACGCAATGGTGGGCCAGGGTTGAGAGTATACCGGAGAATGGATTCGTGTATTTAATCCTGTAAGCTTGGACTTCTGTTGCAATTTCCCCCGCGATGCGGTTATGAGAAGCGAGGGAACGTATTGCGCTGTGCACTGGGAGGCCAAACTTTGCGTCTGTCATGAATTGCAATAGACATCGATGCAATTCTTCAGTCTGGCTTTGTGCTGTAATATGATAAGCTTCAAGGACTGCCTCAACCAGTGATTTGGACGTGTAGGCATGTTCGATGACGGATCTGATTTCATCGTAAGACCGAATCTTGGAGATCGAGTCCAGCCATATCATACCCTGCGACATATCAGTCGGTTGACCAGGATGGATCATGGAAGAGCTGCATGCTTGATAGCGTTCAAGGATCAAATCTCACCTCGCCATCACAATCACCGATGAGAACTTTGATGGGCTCATCCTCCATGCCCTGATTCACGGCATCAGATCTAGGCTCCAGAACAACTTTGACGCCTCCGTCGGGCAACATGGTCACTGTCTTGTTTTCCGCTACTAATGGAAAGCTGAACCATTTGATTTCGCCGGCTATACGAACCATGTCAGAAGCAGGCATCTTCCGGAGGAAGTCAACTCGCTCCTTTTCACTTTTGTGCGTGATGTGCAGATGCTGACATAGGTACATCCACCTACTATCAGCTTCTTCCGCAGAAATCGGCCCTACGGTGCCCATGGCTCCAGACTGAACAATTGCTCTCTGAAACAGTGGCTTCCGAGGGTTTGATTTGGCTTCCAGGACCTGGGCATGAACGGAAATGCCACCAGCCGACTGTCCTGCAATAGTGATACGATTGGGATCACCTCCAAATGCGGAAATGTTCTTCGATACCCATTGCAGCGCCACGTGCTGGTCCTGAAGGCCAAAGTTGCAACCTTTGAACGAAGAGTCTGACTGAGTTTCGAGAAGCTCCGAAGATGCGCCAAAGCCAAACAGGTTGAGGCGATAGTTGATGTAGACGGCTATAAACGGCTTCCCTACTTTCACAGATTGGAGGATGACACGAGAAGGATCTAGGGTGCATTAGAAACATGGTCAAGAAGCGTAAGGTATTTGGAAGCAACATGCTGTTCCGTACCCCAGGGAGGATCACTTCCAGCTCCATAGCCATACCCTCCCCCATGGATCCAGACCATGACCGGTAAGCCATCCTCACCGGTGCTTCCTGCTTGGTGAAGCGCAGCAGCACTCGGTCTGGCGATGAAGAGATTCAAACAATCCAACTCCGACTCCGCGACTTCCGAAGAGTAGTCCAAGTGCGACTGGAAGATTTCGGTATTGTTTGGTTCAGCCGGCTGCGGGCATTTGGGTCTTCTGGGGCGTCAGCCACGAAGGCGGAAATTGCTGGTGGAATGGAGTACCCGTGACGACTGCCATCGAAGCTGTCGCAGGGAAGATGATCTGCAAGCTTCGGACTCTCCCATCTTTCGGTCACGATACCATATGGTATCCCACGGAATTCTTCTACGTCGGAAGAATGGGATGACCGTATGCCTACAATCTGCTGGACATTTGGTGGGACAGAGCTTGATGGCAATAGGATTTTGACATGTTCGGTAACCATGATGGCCGTCAGGCTTGTACGTGAAGTTCTACTGGGTACGAAGTACTCAAGCTGTTCCGCGACCAATGAATGATATCCGTGTTATAGGTACATGTTGAGATAGACAACCGGGAGCTCGCGGGTGATGATTGCCTCATTGGGCAGGGTAAAACCGCCAAGAAATCCCGCCAAGCCGAATATCGACCTCTACTACTATTACTAGTAAGCTGTCTTCTTAGAAGTAGAGTTGTGCGGTGCTACTCTCGTGACATACAGCAGATGGAAGAAATCAATGCCGCCCAATACGACTATATGTCCATCGTTACCACATCTCTCTGTCAGGGAGGTTTTGCGGGACCCCTTAACTTGCACAAACAGCAACTCAAGATTAAGCTCTGTTATTCCCGTCAAGCTTGAGATGCCATAATTATGTGGAGACGAGACTTATCATAAGGTGCACCCTTTTCATGAGATAGGCATTAATATGGTGCGTACGATGCGCCGGAAACATAATAAAAAATATTGGGATAGGAAGAGACACGAGGCGACTCATCGGACAATAGCCCCGTTTGTGGCTGGAGTGAAAGTGAACAGACGAACGTGCATTTGGCAGGGTAAACCCAACTCGTCCTCAGTCTGCACCCTTAGGAATGATTTAGACCAGATGTAAGCGCAGTAAACCAATTTGAGAAGAGGCAGTCCACAGCAGGAGAGCATGAGGTTTTCTCTCCCATGCTGCCGCACGTGGACCTGAAAGTCTCGAACATATTGATCTGCCACTGTTCATTGGTCATGCATCAGGATTAGTATAGGCCATGGTTCCAGCATCTGAAATGGGAAGCGCGTTTGGTAGAGGAAGTACGAGGCATGCCAGACATGGGCAAGGTCCAAACGGCCTTCCAGGGCGAATGTAGTGAGAACAAGCACACCAGTAGCGAGCGGGTTGTAGCCAACATGGCGGGTGTGATCACGATTCATGTGTCTTGACTTCAACATATGCATGCGCTTTCCCGGAGAGGCTCAATACAAGCAAAGCTGACCTTCGCCCTCAATGTATGGTCTGGCATGTTGGTTTGTATTGTATCACCATCACCGGCGTATCCCTTACATTTTGGACTTCAAAGCTTCGTGGAGCTGCTTCAATTTGTCCATATCCCCCTTCTGTGCAGGCCAAGCGATGCCCATTCCTTCCTCAGGGTTTGGTTTGGGAATCATATGGAAGTGCACCTATCAGACCGATTAATTATGCCTGAGGAAATAATATTGAAGGAGCTGTTCTCTTGCGTACATGATCGACGACCTGATGAGCAAGTCTTCCATTGTTTTGCAGGAGATTGTAGTTCTCGGCACCCGTCGCACTAGCCAGCTTTTTGACCACAGGTAGGATCTCGCTGAGTTGATCGTCAGGGATATCGGTCAACTTCGCTCCATGATGCTTTGGTATAACGAGCTGGGAGGCTTGTCAGTCTCGTTGAGTCGCCTGTGAAGCAAGCAAGGAAGTAAGGTGTGGATCAGCTTGGTCGGAGGTTCGTGGAGAGTTGACGCATAGCACGAGGGCTTACTGCATGGCCTCTACTTAGAGGCTCGATGTCAAGAAATGCGAGGATTTTGTCGGACTCGAAAAGTTTGAAGGAAGGTAAATCACCTGCAGGGACTTGTTATCGAGGTGCTCATCTTCAAAGGCTTGCCACGTGCTGAATGTAATCATGCTGTTTAGGCTGCAGGAATCAGCAAACCTTTTATGATCTTGCAAAAGATGCAAGCCGCCATTCTGTCTGGACATAGATGATTTGTCCAGAGTGCACTTGAGTACTTCAATCACATCCCCGCACTGTGGATCTAAGTAATACTTAGCTAGTTGAGCATTACAGGGCTAGCCTGATTGGAAAAAGTCAAATTACTTAGTATTACGTATGAGTGAGTACTAGTACACCTACAACCTTTGCGCAGTTTCACTCCCAAAAAGCGCTGGCAGTGCCCATGAAAAACAAGAACATGATTCTTCGCCATCGCTCGTCTCAAAATCAAACAGGAACAGTTTCCAGCACTTGGGTCCGTCCTTTTGTCAACTTGAACGCCTGTCGGTAGTACAAGCTAAACACCTTGCCCGCCCTAACATTCATCTCTTTCCTAGCAGTCAAAAGAGCGCCACGCCAGGCAAACACCGTTGCTAAACTCAACACTTTCCTTTGGTTGGTGTCTTCTGAAGTAGTTGCTCAGAGCTCTTTTCCGTCAGAACTATGCGGCAACAGGGGTGATCGAGGGCTGAACATCGTATAACAAATGTTTAGAAGCTCTCCTGCTTGTTTCGGAAGCCAGGTCTGTCGATAAATCTGCCACCGGAGTGTGAGGATCCGATTCAAATGTGTACTGGCGCGGAATGCCAATCTTTTGGTTCATGCTTGTCAACGCATCATATGTCGCTTTTACAGCAGGGACTGACACGCCAACAGCATCGGCTTGTCTCCAAATATTACCTTGCCTTCTGTTAGCTGTGAAGCTTCTGAGTCGGGTCGTCACAGGTATCATACCACAGAGTGCCTCGACTTCCATCTGGCGTCCATCTCTGGCATCCTGTAGCATCGAGGGTACAATAGGTGCCGGGCTTTGTAGACAGCTTATCGTTCTCGAAACCGAATCTGCAGGGAGATTGGCCCCACTCCGACTAGCAACCTCGTATATTTCCTCGGCCAAACGGTGAGCCAGGGTCAAAGAGGGAGAATCTTGCAGGAGCTGATGGGAATTCAGGCCTGTCAAGGCCGACACTGGGTTTAGCGAACCATTGAACATCATCTTCGTCCACCGCTCCGTGTTCACGTCCTTGATTGCTTTGAATTTGCTGTCCAATGACACTAATTTTTCAAGCTTATTGTTCTCCGATTGCGTGTCAGTGCTACCAGAGTGATAAGTGCCAATGGCGAATGCAAAGGGTCGAATCTGGGTGAGTTGTTGCACCTGTCCTGGCAATGGTTGTTGACAGCTAGCGTAGCAGATGGCGGACAGGATGGTATTGCCCTCAAACATATGCTTTAGGGGTCGTTCAACATTGATACCATTCTGTACAGACACCAGTGTCGTTGTGGGCCGAACTGCTGGTCGGATAGCTTCCGCAAACGAAACTGCGTCGCTAGGTGTCAATTTGTTTGCGCATACTACATAGTCGAAGGCGACATTTTGCACATCCGAGACTGCTTTTACTACCCGATGAGGCCTGAAGGAGCCGTTGCCCCATAACGTTGTTCTCAGATGGATGCCATTGGTTTTGACGCTGGTATAATTCGACCGACACACTGCTGATAGCCTTACGAAAGGATTCTGAGCAAGTCTCCAGCCGAATGTAGACCCCACGGCTATGGCCACAAACGAAAGACACCTGTTAGTTATCTGTACTGTTCCTCAACTCATAAGCAGGGACGTACCACCTGCACCAAAGATCAGAATCTCAAGGGGGCGTTTGTGCATGATGTTGTACCTTGGAGAAATCGCAAGTAGAATTTCAACTCTATATTTCGACCTGGTATCGCGCTTCCTATATGGTTCCTTTTTTGATTTAGGGGAACTTCAACACTTGTTCATTAAGTCTATCTATGGATCGACACGCACTTATAGCACCAGTCTGGTACCCAAGCCCCGAGAGAGCAACAACAACGGGCTCAGTCTCTATAGCAATGACGCAACACACGAGGCTCTCTGTGCTGTGCGTCATTTACCAAGAACCGAGTATCCAGAATTTGCTTCCACTAAGTTCCACTCTATGCACAATCTTGATAACACCGAGTAAGGGTAACGCGACAAGTCTGCAAGCTTACATCACCATGCAGATAATACATAAGAGTCTAGCAGCGAAGAGCTACCTTTTTGCTAAATGAAGGTTTGACGAGCAAAAAGAGAGACCGTCAGCCCCGTCTTGGTTTACTACGCATATCCAACAGGTGACGTAGTCTGAGCCTGGGCACGGGAACGTAGTGAAGAAGGATTTCTAGGACGACACTTTTATCCGCTGATTGGCTCATAGATCTGCCGCTATAACTGTTCCCATGATGATTACTTCCTAGTAGTAGTGGTAGTGGTAGTAGTAGTACGGAGTATTCAACTTCAAAACGGTCACACTGCATGCCAAGATGGTTGTCGGCCTTGGCAGGGGGAATTCGCTTCGACCTTCAAGTTTTGCCGCACGCCTTGCAGGGAGCGTACGGCTACAGCCTTGACACTTATCCTCAACACAATTACCATCGTACCGGGCAGAATTTTCCATAGCTCGGTGCTAGTAGCCGCTACTTCTGATACAGCGCTGTGGGGCCTTGGCGCCTGTGGAGCTATCTTCTCCGAACTTTGTATTTTAGATTCCTAGCTATCCACTCCGCGGGCAAGCAGGGGCTTGGAATGCCTCAATTAGCGCTGTCGATCTTAATGATTCGATGTTGCCACAAGTCTTGCATATCAACGTCTTTACCCATCTTCTTTGAGAGAGGACATCATCAAGAGTAGGCTGATCCAGATATTCTTAGATTATATATCCTAGATGCCTGCTTATTTGAGAGATTGTTGTGAGGAGTTTTCCAGGTACCTTATTTGAGCTTAATTTTTGCGATATACGCTAATTGAGGCCTTGCCCGCAGGGTGATACACACTACCAATTGACACATTGACTGATTCTGCTCCACAGAGCCACATTGATGTCTAGAAGCTTTTTGGACGATATTCCATTATTATTGGCCACAGCAGTATCACTTAACTGCTCAAGGCTTAGCTGATTCGTTGTACGGAGCAGTCCGTTTCTTGACAGAGATACTAGCGCCGAGCTATGGATACTTCTGCCTGGTACCGTGGTAAGGTTGCGTCTTGGGTGTTTACAGCAAGATCGAGCCAATGATAATTACAGGTGTTCCTTCCTACAGTGGCAGATCACGAGGCTCTACATCGGTCGGGGATTGCATTGTCTGGCACTAGGTGTTGGAGGTGCATATCCTGAATCTCCCACACCTACACCCCAACCAGAATGGCAGAGTGCATAATACAAGATGTGCAGATGTAATGTGCATGACCGCTGCAGCGGCATACTATTTCAAGAACTTGATTTTCATTTCTCAGTAAGAAATAGCGCTATTTTCTCATCGCTCGACAAGGGTCACCCCAAGCCAATGGTGCTAAGTCTGACGAAGTGCTCTGCCATGTATTGTACCCTGATGATAGCCCATGACCATCGTCCGACGGGAAGATCTGCGGGTCACGTATGTACAGCCATTCCTTACCTTACTCTACATCGTGTTGGTACCCTCTCTGTATCTCACCCAGTACAGTGGCCAAAGGTTATATAAAAGAACTTGTGGTAACAATTTCAACACTTCCAAACGAAACTCCATCTCCTACCATTGAATCGTACCAGAAAAATAAAGCGCTGCGATGAAAGAAAGACAAAAAACTTCTTCCAACATACTACCAAGTGGTTCCACCATTTGGGACCTGTTGGATAGAGCAGCTCAGAAACATCCACAAAATGGCCTGATATTTCCAAGCCACGAGCTTGAACAGCCTCCAACCACTGTCACCTACTCTGAACTTTGTTTTGAAGCTCTGGTGGGTGTTTCGAAACCCGGTTGTATAGCGACTGGCTAACATTTTTAAGAAAAATGGAGAAGCCCTTCGGTACTCTGGAACAGTAGTTCCTGGGGACATCGTTACCACTTATTTCGACAACCACCAGGAGAATATCATCTGGTTCTGGTCCGTTGTTGCTGCCGGAGGTATACCCGCAATTTTGAGCCCACTTGCGAAGGACTCGAAAACTCGAGTGGCACAGCTAGAACATGTCATTCGGCTTCTTCAAACGCCGACCATCGTCACTAGCAAGCGGATGGTGCTGCATCTTACAGGGTCCGAAGGACTGCGAGTTACGACAACTGAAAGCCTGCGGGAAGCAGCTCGGTCGAAGAACGAAACCAATGGTAGCACTAAACGCAAGATGCTCTCTGAAGAACCGCCAACGAAGCGCAACAAATTAAGGACATGTAAATCTAACCAAGTACGCAATGATCTGGCCGTGCTGCTATTTACATCCGGAAGCACGGGCCCTGCAAAAGCTGTCGAGCTTTCTCACTCGCAACTCATAGCCTCTGTTCAAATGAAATCTGCCTTGCATGGTGTCGGCCCCAATATGAATTTTATGTCCTGGGTTTGTAAGTGGATATAAATTGAGGAGAGTTTCAACATCTAATATCAATTCACAGCGTTTGATCACTCTGCCAACTTTTGCGAGATTCATCTGAATGCGCTATACTCCGGTTCAAATCAAGTCCATGCGGCAACAGCTAATATGGCTACCGAGCCGGCCAGCTTCTTCAGTATCTTGAACAAATACGAAATCGGTTACACCTTCGCACCAAATTTCTTTCTGGCCGCAGCTTTCAAAGCATTTCGAGCTCAAAAGGATCCTCCACTTTTAGACTTCTCCAAACTGTCAATTATAATGACAGGGGGCGAAGCCAACAAAGTTTCCACTATAGCAGCGGTGGATACGTTGCTTGTGAAATATGGAGCCAGTCCGAACACGATTAAATCGTCCTATGGGTTAAGCGAGGTAAGTCAAGACCAGCTTGATTGGTGCGCAATCCCAATATTCCTATCTGTCTCAAGTTAGTGATTTGGAATTTTGCTATCAGTCTTCCACCTATGCCAATAGTCCATATTGACTTGCTGTTGCTATATGTTCCTCCGCGAGCAGGCTTGTTAACTCAAATACAGACTTGCTCCGCATGTTTCTACAACACAGAATGCCCCACATACGATCTTATGAAAGACTATACCTTTGCTTCAGTAGGCAAACATGCCCGCGATGGCTCTCTAGAGCTCCGTATTGTGGATGCGTGTGGACGTAAACAAGCCCCTGGAGTGACTGGTGCCATCCACTTACGTGGAGAGATTGTTTTCAGGGGGTATTTCAATGACAATAATGCCACGGATGCATGCATGACCTCGGACGGCTGGTTTGACACTGGAGACACCGGAGTTGTGGATGAAAATGGCAACCTTCGGATAGTCGGAAGATCCAAAGAGGTGATTATCATCAACGGCAATAATTATTCTTCGTTTGACCTCGAGCACGCTATCGAATCACGCGTTATAAAGGGTCTGACACCTTCATACACCGCCACATTCTCCTCTTTGGACCCAAGTGGTGATAGTGAAAGCGTTGTGGTCCTCTTTAATCCTGCAGACCATATCGTCGATGCTGCCGTTCAAGATACGATAGACGCGATCAACATGGCGGTCGTTGCGTTTTGTTCAAAACCAGCCCTCGCAGTCATTCCTCTTCCGAAAGACCAAATGCCAAAGTCCACAATTGGCAAGTTATCGCGCCGCAGGCTCAAACAGTCATTCGAAGCTGGATTATTTGACCAATATCGAACACAGAAGAGATTGGAGCCGGCCTATGAGCACAATGGCGACGAGAAGCAAGAATCGAAATCTCTCAATCACCTATCACCACTCGGAAGACAGGTTGCGGAAATATTCTCTAGAGAAACGGGGATACCTCAGGTGAACCTTGCAGGCGACAATGCTTTACTTCGTTCGGGTCTTGATAGCTTGGGGTATATGCGCATCAAGAAATCACTTGAAGGCGCATTCCACATTCACCAAGAGATACCCATGGGAATGCTGTTGCGCAGTACATCTATCCAGGAACTAGAGACATCATTACTGTCTATAGGGACTGCTCCACTGGAGTATGATCCTATCGTTCCTCTGTCGCTGCACGGCTCGAAGCAGCCATTGTTCCTCTTACATCCAGGATCTGGTGAGTTCTTGTGCTGGATGCGCTTCTTACCCTTCTTACCTGATCGGCCAATATATGCTTTGAGAGCTAGGGGAGTTTATGAAGGGGAAGGGTCGTTCTCGGATCTTGAGGAAATGCTGAGGTACGTTTAATATCAGTGAAACTCGTCTTCCCCATCACCCAGTGGGAATAAACAACCTTTGACTTTTTTTTAGCTGTTATCTGGAAGCCATCAAACGTACTCAACCTCACGGACCATATGCAATGCTTGGGTACTGCCTTGGGGGCATGATTGCCTTTGAGCTAGTCAAGAGGCTAGAAGCCCTGGGGGATGAAGTTTCGTTTGTTGGTGGAATCGATAATCCTCCGGACTTGAAGCTTATCATGGGCCGCCTTCAATTCCGCACGTTGATGATAGACCTTCTTCCTCAATTCACTTCGTATACGAGGGAGGAAGCCGACGACTTTGGCCTACAAACAGCTCATGTAAGTCTGCATTCTCGTCCAAGCTTTCGAATGAGCCTATGTGTACTGAATGAACCTAGAAATCAGACAAAGAATTCTTTTATGAGTTGTATACCAAATTCTCTCCCGAGTTCCTTGAGGCGATGGACCTTACGCCGGCCCGACTTGCAGCTCTGGGCCGTGTAGAGAATTCCATGAGGCTCATGGCAAGCACCTACACTCCTAGCGGGTCTATCTCCAAGTACGACTGTTTCTGTGCAGATCCAATGCCGCATTTCAATGCCTCGCCCGAAGAGTGGAGAAAAGATGTCTTGGCTACTTGGAGGGAGTATTGCGAAAGTGACGTCAGATATCATGATGTCGACGGCAATCATTCCACAGCGATGAAAGAGCCTCATCTGCGGGTAACTCAGGCTAAGATCAACGAGGCTTTGGTAGCACGAGGAATATAGTACACGTAGTTGGCTGTAGATTAGTCTATTGTTGGTACTTGGCGCTTGCGGAGTCTTTTCTAGTTAGGAGTTTGCATGTAAATTTTCTTTTTACTTATTAGAACCATATCACAGTTGACATGTTTGAGTTTTAGCGCTGCACCAGCGACTTGAACAAGGACTCCTCAACAATAGGCTCATGTTGCCAACGCGAGTTGAAAAATGGTTGCAGATTGGCTGGCGGTGGGTAGACCTGAATGATCTGTGAATCGACAGTGTACGAATGCATACAGCTGTGTGATCGTCCGCACATCCGCGTAGAAACATCATGTGCCAGAGGTCGCATTGCTGATCATATGTCGAAATGATCATGGAAGGTATGGTGTGAGTTTACCACACCATATGGCTCATTTCGTATGCAGAGGCTGGTGCAGAGGCTGGTGCAGGCTGGTGCAGAGGCTGGTACAGAGTCTACAACCCTTCCGTGTCTCTCTGCAGCCACTGACGACATAACAGTTCAAGCTGCATAATTCCTCCTCATCTTTCTCTCGATGGTCAGCCTCTTTGGGTTACAAGGATTCGCTGCAGCGTGGTAGTAATTGCCTAGCCAAGGAGTAGTGTCGGTAGAAGACGTGGCCCGGATCGTACAGTAGCTGTACTACAGTACCATCATGCTTTTGCAGGTGTCACTGCTGGTTGGGTACACTGAGCTAGACCATCAATACCACTTACCTCTTCTTGGCTTAGCCATCTCGTTTGAGAGCTGTTCCGGCACACAGAGACTAGTCCCAAGCTTACATTGACTACTCGTGCCGCTTCGTGCCGTAGTATTAGTTGTACTCCTCGTGCAACAGAATCTGCTTAGCACGTGCCTTTCCAGACTGCAGATCCCCCCGCATTGACAGGGGCAAGTCAGAGTGCAAATCCCTCACACTGGGTTAATTAAGTCAGAACTACAACAGAACCAGGAGTGCAACACTATCCCTGAACAGACGCTGAAAAACCTTGGTTGCAGAATGCCAGGATCCTGCCTTCCGTCGTTTTGCAAGTCTCTGTAACGTCTACACTGAACAAATCAGACCTCAATTATGTGCTCATCTTGCCAGGGAATTCTCAAATCCCATGGAGAATTGATGCCAATGTAGGCAATTGGGAACCAGTCAATCCACTTGGATTCCAGGAGTTGCACTTCTGGTCCCGGTGCGGTACGGGATCAATTATTACTTATCTTCTAGTGCCCTAAGGTTGAGGATCGGGCCAGACAAGAGGCCACTTCTTCCATTAACTATGACGTTCCTGCTCCTGAACCATGTCGCCGTTTCCACCTCTGTCAACCGAACCGTTACTGCAGCTCGCGGCAGGTGGGGCTTGTACTACATGGTATTAAAATGCGAATGCGAATCATCCCGTGTGCAACGGGCCAACGGCTTTGCATGCATGTGCCAACCACTTCACCAGCCTCGTTTATATATACCGCAATCATACCTTGCAGCTGCCAACGGGTACCTTCGAACGAAATTGTGCACTTCCATGGACTGAATCCTGCCCATGTTTCAGCGACTCTTGCCATTCTATGTACCACGTCGTCATCATGCAGCAAAAATGCAACCTCGGATGCATTGGTAAGATATTTTCCGAGGTCAACTGACTGCAATGCCCCTGAATCATGATCCAGCCAAAGCATCTCATCGTGCTATGTGTTTTGAGCAGATGTCTCGGGCAGACGTTTTACGTGCAGTGTTACACTTGAGATAGCCCCTGGCGATCCGTTACACACTCTGATCACAAGGCCTAGTTCCTTACACTGACGTCTAAACAAGTGAAAAGCTTGTGCGGCATATACAGCAAGATCAACCTCGCCTGTAATGCTATACTGCATATACTGTAGCCATGACGTGACCAAGACCTTCCGTTGACAGCAAGGCCTGAAGCTCTAGCCCTTACTATCTTCGTATTTACGTTCTCACAGGTGTCTATTTATCACGCGGCCTCTGACAACCACAAATCGAGAAATTTTGTACGCTGAAACTTCTTCTCCCGCGAAACTTGTGAAGCCAAAGCCATTCATCCAGTGCATTTAAATCTAATTCAACCCTTCGTTTACCAGCTTATGGCGGTGGACCCTGACTTCGTCCGCCCAACAACAACCTGCTCTCCTCACATTATTCCGCTCACCCCACTCGATCAGGTGGCCTTTCGCCTCTACATATCCTTTATTCATTGTTTCCCGCTGCCGGTGAGGACAGACCAGAAGGCTCTCTATTTGAGGCTGAGACACGGTCTGTCTGAGACTGTATCTGAACTACCCTTTCTGGGCGGATGCATAGTTCCAGAAGTAAGAAGAAGTGACCGAGTCCAAATCCAGATCAATGAGGGATATGGTATCAGATTCCCGTACAGAGACTACACGGACGCGTCCCCTCAAACTTCATGGCGAAGATCCTACGAGGAGCTGAAAGCGGCTCATTTCCCAATCTCAGCACTCGACGCCCGAAAGCTCTCGCCAGTAGACCCCATTCCTACGTCTCCTACGCCACCAGTTATGGTTGTACAGGCGAACTTCATAAATGGAGGTCTGCTGCTGACGACCAGCATACATCACTCAGCATTGGATGCGACTGGCTTTGCAACGGTCCTCAAGATCTGGGCAAATCACAGTAGAGGGGATTACGACACAGGTGGCATCGTGTCTCTTACTACACCCAACTGGAGGGCAATGGATAGATCCGTGCTTATGAAAGGGCATGCTGAAGCTAACATCAGAGACTCCCCTGTATTCAGGGTACGTGACGGTCCTGAGTTGACTGTAACACAGCGATCGGGAATGGTTCCGGCTTGTCCTGCAAAAGAAATAAGTATCTTTTATTTTTCGCCATCGTGTCTAGCACAGCTAAAGCTAGCTGCGTCATCGGACAACCCCACAGACCGCTGGGTATCTACCAACGATGCTTTGTGCGCTCTTCTCTGGCGTCACATAAGCCGTGCTCGGGGCTTTGGCTCATTAGACTCTGGAGGTCAGGGCACCCTACCAGTTCAATTTACGCTTGCTGTCCAAGGGCGACAACGTCTCGCGCCACCTTTATCCCAAGAAATGCTGGGAAACGTCGTTACCTTGTGTCCGGCAACCCTAGACATCAACACTCTAACCTCGCCATCCTCTCCACTTTACCACGTGGCTAGCACGTTGCGGAAGGCGATCAACAAGATTGATTCTGCCTATCTCAGGGGAACAATAGGAATGATTGACTCAGTATGCGATCTCCAGAATCTAGAGCTCTCAGTCTTCGATAACCCACTACGCGATCTTCTTGTGTCGAGTTGGTCGGACTTGGGCCTGCTTCAGGTGGACTGGGGTCAAGGGGTTGGACGGCCAGAGTGTATGAGGATCCCGAAGCAGCCATCGACCGGTGGAATTGGCGGCGCTGGGATATTTCCTAGACTGCTCGATGGGGGGCTAGAAGTCTTGATCGGCGTCGAGGCAGAGACGATGAAGCGTCTGAGGGCTGATGAGGAATTTTTGAGATATGCCGAATGGAGATGCACATAGTGTACGGAGTAGATCTGATGGATATACTATTATTGTCTTCGGGAAATGAAAGCTTCGACAGACCAGCGCCACAGTAAGATCTTGCAAACCGTGATATCTTCCCCCCCGTTTTCCCCAGTTGAAAAGCATAAAATGCAATACATTATATCTAACGTACGTCCGGAATGCCAGCCACTTGGTATGTTAATGCTTATCTTGTCAACCCACCTGACGATATCCATGTAGCATTGGCGACGGAAAGGCAAGACTATACACACAATATACAGTCATCCGGGAGAGAAGGGAGGCGGACGGAAAATATGAGAATAGCTGGTTGAAGCCAGGGGTCGGATCTTGGCGGTACTGTGAAATCATACGTAGTAAGTAGAAAAGGTGCTTCCTTAGGTACAATACTAACTTAGTAGTTATAGAGCTAGTATCATCACGTGCCATTGGCGGTGGCTAGGCAGCCAAGCAATGTCACGTGTCATACCAAGCTTTAGCCCGAATATCACCGTACTACTACTATTGGTTAATCTGGCAGGGGTTTGAAGTGGAACTTGGAGCTCAACTTCAGAGTTTCGTGCTGCGCTGCATGAATATTAGTTGGTCGTCGAAGTCTTATCACCACTTGCAAATGGCTTCCGACTGGGCTGTGGAAGGATTCAGTGTTGTACGATGTCACTTCTCGGTGTGCAAGTTACGCATTGCGGTTTACATGACGCCTAACATGCATACAGTGACCTCTCTCCGCCGGCTGCGCTCTCATCCCCGATTACATAAGATACCGCCATATATATCCCTCCTCTGCATAGTTGGAGGTATCATCTGGTTATTGCTCCTCCCCCTGAACCGGTACTCTCGACAGACATACATCTCCGAAAATGCCCTGCTCCCAGGCCAAGTTCATACCTATTTTGCTGGGAGCGAACAGAACATCTTTCGAGGGTATCGCGAAGAGCTCAAATCGGTCATAAAAGAGTCTGAAGAAGCTAGACCACAGCACCTGAACGAGGCACACTCATCGAGGGAGAACAACGTTTTATGGATCGACAAGATCAGAGCAATCTTCAAGACTGCAGGCCTTCCGACCGCTACCCAGGACTTTGAGTACCATGCAGCAGGAAACCTCTCTTCTGGAACCAATATATACTCTGTGTTGCATGCACCTCGCGGAGATGGGACCGAAGCCATTGTGTTGCTTGCTCCGCAACAAAATGCTAGGGGTGAGCATAATATCAATGGCATAGCTTTATTGCTTACGCTTGCGCGCTACTTCAAAAGTAAATAGTGTCGATGAATCCTGCTCCATGCCTAAACGCTGATGTTCTCAGGATGGTCTTTGTGGTCGAAGGATATTATCTTCCTGATCACCCCGGACACAGACGGTGGCCCTCAAGCCTGGATATCTGCCTACCACTCGACACACGACCCTCAAACGATAGAATCACTTCCACTCAAATCGGGTGCGCTGCAGGGCGCCATCTGTGTTGATCTTCCCTTCGATCGCCGGTTTGAGAAAATCTCCATCTCGTACGACGGCATCAATGGTCAGCTACCCAATCTCGATCTTGTCAACACCGCTGTCAGCGTCGCGAGTGGTCAGATGGGTATTGGTACCACTATTCAAGGCATGCATCGCCATGACGACTCATACCGAGCTCGTCTCATAACAATGCTCCAGGGTATGACGAGCCAAGCAGTCGGGCACGGTACAGGTGCACACAGCGTGTTCATGCCGTATCATATCGATGCCATCACCCTGACGGCGGCTGGTGATGGTTGGCAAGATGAAATGGCGCTTGGAAGGACCGTCGAGAGCATCTTCCGAAGCTTGAACAACCTTCTAGAACATTTCCATCAGAGCTTCTTCTTTTACCTGCTGATGCAGGCGAATCGCTTTGTCAGCATAGGCACATACCTCCCAAGCGCCATGGCGGTCGCGGCAGGGTTTAGCATCATGGCCATCCATCTTTGGATTAGATCAGGCCATGTCGAAATCCTATCAGAGCTACCGGGTCAGTGCATCAACGCTGAAGCCGACCTTGCAGAAAAGCCATCACTTGAAGCCGACGGACTTGCTCATCCTCCACCAAATCAACAAACCCAACACATCGACCGACAGCTACTTAAACCGATCTTACTTATCCTCCTCGCCCATCTCTCCGGACTCATACCCCTCTACCTCTCACACCACACCACCTACTCCGTAAGTCCCTCCCCTCCCCATGTTACTCTCTTAAACATTCCCACTCACGAGACTAACATCACGATGCAACCAGCACTTACCCCAGACCAGCCTTTTCACCTCTTTCATCCTCCTGATCCTCCCCACGCTCATCTCTCCCCTCTCCACCCCCTTACCAGCTCAACAATACAACCTCACCAAGTCCCTCTCCCTCCTTCTCCTAGGTCTCTCCCTCTCCGCCCTCGCAACCCTCAACTTCAGTCTCAGCCTCGCCCTCGGACTCCTCTGCACACCCATCCTCTTCGCTACCCGAGACCGCAGCATCCCCGGGTACCTGAGCCGGGTGATCCTGATGGTGATTTCGCCGATGGGGCTGTGGTTGCTGGCTTACACGTATTTTGCTTTCTGGGTGGGAAATCCGGGATGGGCGGGAGATGTGCTGGCGCGGATGGCGTTCGGATGGAATGTGTTGGGGGCTTGGGGCGTCGGGGTGGGGATTTGGGGCGTTTGGTGGCCCGGTTGGGTGGTTGTGGCTAGAGTTTGGCTATGACTAGTGAGGTTCGCGAGGGGGAAAGGGGGTAGAGAGGAATTGGGGAGAAGTGAAGCGAGAAAGTGAGGGAAGGATAGAGCTCGAGCAATCTAGCTAGCATAATTTCATGAGTGAATTTGATTATTTTCTATGTACACGCTCTTAGAGCAAGCTATTGGGGGAGTAGACCGTGACCGAGACCGAGATCTGAACGCTTAGAACTACGGCTAAACCCTGATCATGATCTTGTCTGTTATTGATACATGCATAGTCACACACCATCTTACGCTGACACAGTCAGCACACCTAGCACACCTAGCACCCCTCATCTCCTCAGCTGCTCAAAATCCTCCGTCTCCTCGATCCGCACCTTCCCGTCGCGCTGCACAGTCGCTATGCTCAGTTTCGGGGGCTTGCGCACCGTCGTCTGTCCTACCGCTTCCTTCCCCCTTCCCTCTTCTCCTCCTCCTCTCTGACTCTCATCACCTTCGCCCTCCAGCCTGGCCAGCC